>NC_057813.1:536258189-536269885 GCF_018294505.1 Triticum aestivum | reverse complement strand
TTTTTTATTTTTTTATTTAGGGGCAATGCTCTAATAATGATGATCATCACACTTTTATTTACTTACAACTCATGAATTACAACCCAAAACTAGAACAAGATATGACTCTATATGAATGCCTCCGGCGGTGTACCGGGATGGGCAATGAATCAAGAGTGACATGTATGAAAAATTATGCATGGTGGCTTTGCCACAAATATGATGTCAACTACATGATCATGCAAGGAAATATGACAATGATAATGTGTGTCATAAAAAACGGAACAGAACGGTGGAAAGTTGCATGGCAATATATCTCGGAATGGCTATGGAAATGCCATAATAGGTGGGTATGGTGGCTGTTTTGAGGAAGATATAAGGAGGTTTATGTGTGATAGAGCGTATCGTATCATGGGGTTTGGATGCACCGGCGAAGTTTGCACCAACTCTCAAGGTGAGAAAGGGCAATGCACAGTACCGAAGAGGCTAGCAATGATGGAAGGGTGAGAGTGTGTATAATCCATGGACTCAACATTAGTCAAAAGAACTCATATACTTATTGCAAAAATCTACAAGTCATCATAAACCAAGCACTACGCGCATGCTCCTAGGGGGATAGATTGGTAGGAAAAGACCATCGCTCGTCCCCGACCGCCACTCATAAGGATGCACAATCTAAGAACACCTCATGTTTCAAAATTGTTACACAACTTTTACCATACGTGCATGCTACGGAACTTGCCAAATTCAACACAAGCATTCTTTAAATTCATAATCACCCAACTAGCATGACTCTAATATCACTACCTCCATATCTCAAAACAATTATCAAGTATCAAATTGATCATAGCATCCAATTCACTTCCTATGATAGTTTTTATTATACCCAACTTGGATGTCCATCATTCTAGGACCAATTTTATAACCATAGAAAATACCATGCTGTTCTAAGAGGCTCCCAAAATAATATAAGTGAAGCATGATATATTAACAATTTCTACAAAATTAAGCCACTGTCGTGCTCTAAAAGATATAAGTGAAGCACTAGAGAAAACACTATCTAGCTCAAAAGATATAAGTGAAGCACATAGATTATTCTAATAAATTCCAATCATGTGGTTTTCTCCCAAAAGGTGTGTACAGCAAGGATGATTGTGGTAGACTAAAAATAAAATACTAATATCATACAAGATGGTCCAAGCAAAAACATATCATGTGGCGAATAAAAATATAGCTCCAAGTAAAGTTACCGATAGACAAAGACGAAAGAGGGGATGCCTTCCCGAGGCATCCCCAAGCTTAGGATTTTGGATATTCTTGAATATTTTGGGGTGCCATGGGCATCCCCAAGCTTAGTCTCTTGCCACTCCTTATTCCATAATCCATCAAATCTTTACCCAAAACTTGAAAACTTCACAACACAAAACTCAACAGGAAATCTCATAAGCTCTGTTAGTGCAAGAAAGAAAAACCACCACATAAGGTACTGTAATGAAGTCATTCTTTATTTATATTGGTGTTAAACCTACTGTATTCCAAGTTCTCTATGGTTCATACCCCTACATACTAGCCATAGATGCATCAAAATAAGCAAACAACACACGAAAAGCAGAATCTGTCAAAAACAGAACAATCTGTAGCAATTTGTAACTCTCGAATACTTCTGGAACACTAAAACTCCTACAAAAATAGGAAGTCCTGGGCAATTTATCTGTTGATCTACATCAAAAAGAATCAACGCAAAATCACGTTTCTGTGAATTACCAAAATTATTTCCGTGCGCACAAAGTTTCTGTTTTTCAGCAGAATCAAATTAACTATCACCATAGGTTATCCTATAGGTTCTACTTGGCACAAACACTAATTAAAACATAAAAACACATCTAAACAGAAGGTAGATGATAAATTTATTACTAAACAGAAGCAAAAAACAAAAACAAAGATAAAATTGGGTTGCCTCCCAACTAGCGCTATCGTTTAACGCCCCTAGCTAGGCACAAAAGCAAGGATAGATCTAAGTAGTGCCATCTTTGGCACTTAATTCATAAGTAGCTCGCATGATAGATTCATAAGGTAATTTGAATTTATTTCTTGGAAAGTGCTCCATGCCTTTCCTTAATGGAAATTGGAATCTAATATTCCCTTCCTTCATATCAATAATCGCACCAATCGTTCTAAGGAAAGGTCTACAAAGAATAATAGGACATGAAAGATTGCAATCTATGTCAAGAATGATAAAATCCACGGGCACCAAATTACTATTTGCAACAATGAGAACATCATTGATCCTTCCCATTGGCTTTTTAATGGTGGAATCCGCAAGGTGCAAATTTAAAGAGCAATCATCAAGATCATGGAAACCTAGAATATCACATAAAGTTTTCGGAATTGTGGAAACACTAGCACCCAAATCACACAAAGCATAACACTCATGATCTTTAATTTTAATCTTTATAGTAGGTTCCCACTCATCATTAAGTTTTCTAGGTATAGAAACTTCCAAATTAAGTTTTTCATCATAAGATTGCATCAAGGCATCAACAATATGTTTGGTGAAGGCTTTACTTTGACTATAAGCATGAGGAGAATTCAAAACGGATTGCAACAAGGAAATACAACCTTCGAAAGAACAATTATCATAATTAAATTCCTTGAAATCCAAGATAGTGGGTTCAATGCTATTTAAAGTCTTGACCTCTCCAATCCCACTTTTACCAAATTTAGCATCAAGATCTAAGAACTCCGAATCATCGGGATGCCTTTTAACTAAAGTTGACTCATCTACAGTCCCATCATTATTAAGATTCATATTTCAAAACAAAGATCTAATAGGGGACACATCAATAACTTTAAGATCTTCATCATTATTTTCATGGAAACTAGAAGAACACGCCTTTACAAAGAAATCTTTCTTAGCACGCAATCTAGCGGTTCTTTATTTGCACTCATCAATGGAAATTCTCGTAGCTTTGAGAGACTCATTGATATCATGCTTAGGAGGAGTAGATCTAAGTTTCAAAGAATCAACATCAAGCGAAAGTCTATCAACGTTCCTAGCCAAATCATCAACTTTAAGCAGTTTTTCTTCAAGCATGGCATTAAAATTCTTTTGAGAGATCATAAAATTCTTTCACACTATTCTCAAAATCAGAGGGCATCTTATGAAAATTACCATAAGAATTATTGTAGGAATTTCCATAATTATTAGAGGAATTACTAGGGAACGGTCTAGGATTAAAGTTTCCTCTATAAGCATTGTTACCAAAATTATTCCTACCAACAAAATTCACATCCATAGATTCATTATTATTCTCAATCAAAGTAGACAAAGGCATATCATTGGGATCAATAGAAGCACTCTTAGTAGCAAACAATTTCATAAGTCCATCCATCTTTCCACTCAAAACATTAATTTCTTCTATAGCATGCACTTTTTTACTAGTAGATCTTTCGGTGTGCCATTGAGAATAATTAGCCATAATATTATCAAGGAGTTTAGTAGCTTCTCCTAAGGTGATTTCCATAAACGTGCCTCCCGCGGCCAAATCTAAAAGATTTCTAGAAGCAAAATTCAATCCGGCATAAAATTTTTGTATGATCATCCATAAATTCAAACCATGAGTAGGGCAATTGCGAATCATCAATTTCATTCTTTCCCAAGATTGGGCAACATGCTCATGATCAAGTTGTTTAAAATTCATAATATCGTTCCTAAGAGAGATGATCTTAGCGGGAGGAAAATACTTAGAGATAAAAGCATCTTTGCACTTATTCCATGAATCAATACTATTCTTAGGCATTGATCTTTCATAAAAAGATTCAGTAAAGCAGCATTGATTTCACAAGACTCAACATCATTAAGAGGAGCAATCTGAGTACTAAGGAAATCATTATTATTGGTATTGGAAAAGTCACACAACTTGGTATTATCTTGCGCCATAGCGGCAAGTAATCCAACACACAAGCAAACAAAAAGGCAAGCGAAAGAGAGAGGAGATTGGGAAAGAGAGGGCGAATAAAATGGCAAAGATGAAGTGGGGGAGAGAAAAACGAGAGGCAAATGGAAAATAATGTAAGTGCGAGGGAGATGAGTTTGTGATGGGTACTTGGTATGTCTTGACTTGAGCGAAGACCTCCCCGGCAACGGCGCCAAAAATCCTTCTTGCTACGTCTTGAGCTTGCGTTGGTTTTCCTTGAAGAGGAAAGGGTGATGCAGCAATAGTAGCGTAAGTATTTCCCTCAATTTTTGAGAACCAAGGTATGAATCCAGTAGGAGGCTCCTCAAAAGTCCCACCCACCTACACAAACAAACAAGAACTCGCAACCAACGCAATAAAGGGGTTGTCAATCCCTTCAAGGCCACTTGCGAAAGTGAGATCTGATAGAGATAATAAGATAAGATAAATACATTTTTGGTATTTTATTATATAGATTGGAAAAGTAAAGATGCAAATAAAAGTAGATTGAAAGCTTATATGATAAGAGATAGACCGGGGGCCATAGGTTTAACTAGTGGCTTCTCTCAAGATAGCATAAGTATTACGGTGGGTGAACAAATTATTGTCGAGCAATTGATAGAAAAGCGAATAATTATGAGATTATCTAGGCATGATCATGTATATAGGCATCACGTCCGTGACAAGTAGACCAACTCCTTCCTGCATCTACTACTATTACTCCACACATCGACCGTTATCCAGCATGCATCTAGAGTATTAAGTTCATAAAGAACGGAGTAATGCATTAAGAAAGATGACATGATGTAGAGGGATAAACTCATGCAATATGATATAAACCCCATCTTTTTATCCTCGATGGCAACAATACAATATGTGCCTTGCTGCCCCTGCTGTCACTAGGAAAGGATGCCACAAGATTGAACCCAAAGCTAAGCATTTCTCCCATTGCAAGAAAGATCAATCTAGTAGGCCAAACCAAACTGATAATTCGAAGAGACTTGCAAAGATAACTTAATCACACATAAAAGAAATCAAAGGAGATTAAAATATTTCTCATAGATAAACTTAATCATAAACCCTCAATTCATCGGATCTCGACAAACACGCCGCAAAAAGAGTTACATCGAATAGATCTCCAAGAAGATCAAGGAGAACTTGGTATTGAGATTCAAAGGGAGAGAAGAAGCTATCTAGCTAATAACTATGGACCCGAAGGTGTGTGGTAAACTACTCACAACTCATCGGAGAGGCTATGGTGTTGATATAGAAGCCCTCCGTGGTCGATTCCCCCTCCGGCGGAGCGCCGACGAAGGCTCCAAGATGGGATCTCGCGGATACATAAGGTTACGGCGGTGGAAATAGTTTTTCGTGGTCGCTTCTAATGTTTTCGGGGTACATGGGTATATATAGGAGGAAGAAGTAGGTCGGTGGACGCTCGAGGGGCCCACAAGGGTGGGGGCGCGCCCAGCCCTAGGGGGCGCGTCGGGCACCCTCGTGGCTGCCTCGGTTGTTTCTTGACTTCCACTCCAAGTCCTCTGGATCACGTTTGTTCCAAAAAGATCGCCCCCAAAGGTTTCATTCCGTTTGGACTCCGTTTGATATTCCTTTTCTTCGAAACTCTAAAATAGGCAAAAAAACAGCAATACGGGCTGGGCCTCTGGTTAGTAGGTTAGTCCTAAAAATGATATAAATGTGTAAAGTAAAGCCCATAAACATCCAGAACGGGTAATATAATAGCATGGAACAATAAAAAATTATAGATACATTGGAGACGTATCAGCATCCAACCCCACATGTGCCCAAGCACGAACCAAGAGAATATCTTCGTCCTCACTATAGTTTGCCGAGCGCACGGTGGGTTTTGCAACGGCGGCGAACGCCTCCTCCTCTATCTCGGTCACCTCCTCCTCATCTTCCCCTTCCTCCTCCTCATCACCCTCTTCCTCAAGTAATCACCAAACCCAAAGGGTACGAGAGAAGGAGCCCCGATGTCCACCTCCGCTTCTTTGAGAAGCCCCATGAACGACGTCGGTGGGGCAGGCATTCCGTCGAGCACCTCGTGCACGATGGGCGGAGGTGCGGGGGCCGGGGCGGACGGGGCGGGTGGGGCGGGCGTCAGCTTCTTCCTAGAGGTGGTCTTCTTCGCCTTCAGCGCTGCTGCCCCCTTAGGCCGAAGGGAGGGCTTCTTCCTCACCTTCGGTGCCGCTGCGGCCGGGGCGACGGAGGCGACGGCTGGGGCGGGCTGGGGGAGGACGATGTGCTGGCCAGCACGCCGCCTCTTCGCGCCGATGGCCACCACCAACGGCACCTCCGGCGAGGACAGTGGGAGAAAGGACGGGGCCGGCGCAGGCGTCGCTGAGGCCGAGGCCGGGGGGCGGGGCGACGGGTAGAGGGAGGAAGGATGCAGGCGGGGCGGCCGGGGCGACAGAGGAGTTTGGCGGCGTCTGAGGGAGGGAGCGCGCGAGGGGAAATTTCCCTCTCGCACAACGACTGGTGGAGTGCGGGTTGGAGGTGGGTTTCCCTCTCCAATCCTCACTTCTACAGATTGGGAGGGCAACCCCAGATCCAATCTGTAAATTTTTTTAAGGGTTTAGGGGTTTAGGGGTTCTATTATTTGCCGTTTTTTCGTTTCAACCCGTAAAAAATGGTTATTTCTGTTTATTTAAGGGTTTAAGGGCTCTACTAGACATGCTCTTACAAAGTAATATATCGGTAAGACTGAAGCCACTGTCTAGTCAACATCAGTCGCTACTCCTATCCAGTTGATGAAGGGATGCTGATAGTCTGGGCCATACCAAACATACCTCACAGCCAAACCTAACATCTAAGGCCTGAGGCCCCAACTAAGCCACCTGTCGAGTATGGGGCACCCACCACTCCGACGTACACTCAGATGCCGCCGCTGCCAACTGCCGCCAATCCATCTTCAGGGTTGTACGCCAATTGCCACCAATCCATCTTCAGAGTTGTACTGACGCATCAACCTTGCTGAGTCTAGCTACAGCCGACGCCACCACGACGCCAGACAACGCTGCCATCCTGTGCTCGTCCATCAACACACGCCCAGTAGCGAGACCCCGCTGCTCCATGCCGCTGGGAACCGCCATTGTCGACCTGCTGACACTGGTCCCATCCCCTCCACCTACAGTTCCTCTGCAATCCCAACCAAGCCCCAAGACCCCTGTCGACACCTCCAGGAAGGTCACGACGTGAAGCGCTGCTGCCGCCAAATTCAAAGAGGATTGCAGGTTTTCACCCGGCATGAGATCGGGGCGGGTAGATTAGGCCCTCAGATGCGCCTTCATGAAAGAAAACGACACCCATGGACGCCACCGCCGCTGGGCCAGTCAGACCGGCCAAGGTTTCCCCCGGACCCAACGTACACCACCAGGGTCCACTGTCACCGGAACCTGCAGCCACAAACCACTGGGACGACGAGAGAGGCAACAGGAAGGAGGGGAACCACCAGATCTGACACCGCAAAAACCGACGGAGGATCATCAGCCGTTGTTTTGATCCTCGGCAGCTCACCTGCCCCGCCGTGCCCGTACGAGGAGGCCAGCCTAGGGGCCGCCGCCCCGGATCCAGCAGCCTTCACCCCAGATCAGGCAGAGCATTGCTAGGCTGCCGCCACGGCCGCCCCTAGGAGCTGGCTGGCCGCCGCGCTCATGGAGACCGCCGTGGGCCAGATTTGTGTCACTGTCATAGATTGGGGCCTCATTCTTGAGATCGGGGATCCTGCGCATCCCTAGCCCGGAGTGAGAGGGCGATGCCTCCGCTTCTGCCATCGCACGCGCAGGCTTAGCCCGGCACCGACCACCGGCGATGGCGGAGGGGAGAGCAGGAAGAAGGAGGGGGCCGGCGGAGGCGGAAGGGAGAGTAGGAAGGAGGGGGGAAGTGGCGGAGGGATGGGACCCCTCGGCCGCCCCCGCGGGGGCGATGGAGGGGGAGCAGAAGGAGGAGGGCACGATGTTATGGGATGTGATAGTTTCAAAAACGCTCTTATATTATGGGATGGAGGGAGTAATAGATAAATAAGCATTGCCCCCACTGACCACCAGTCACCTTCGCGACAAAACTATAGAAGCAGACGCACCAATAGTGACAATGGAAGGTAACACAGAAAGATAGCATTTGTTCTGGACACTTTCAAGTATCAAAGCCAGAGTAGACACCACTCCCCCTCAGGAGCCGCTTCTCCTCCTCGATGTAGTTCTTACCCCTGCTGGACTTCCCGCGATCTCTCTTCCGCTTCTCCTTCTGCGAGAATGAAGCATCCTTCTCTTTCTCGGTCTGCCTTGGTTAGGGGTTCATCACACAGATAAGCTTCTCTCCTTCAGTTAGTGCAGCCCTTGTGGGTTGCCGCCCTTCAAAAGACTCGGTTAGAACTTCCTTCTTGCTGCGATCTTTACCAGTGGACCAGGTCCAGTTAGGTTCAACCTTTGGAGGAGAAATTGTCGATATAGATGGTCTGCCACGATACCCGTGCCAGCTCAAAGCACTGGAATCCACACCACCAGGTTTCCTCTTCTTCAACATAGCTGTTGTTCAGAGAGCTAAAAGCAACGTTAAAAGAGACCCTGACCATGACATATCGTACTTTTAACATCAGTGATATATGGTTCATATACTTCCCTAACAACCAAAATGTGCCAGATTACAGCAGTCAGAAACAAAATATTCCCACCATTCCAAACTACTTGTCTTATATTTGTCTAGATACAAATGTATCTAACACTAAAACATGTCTACATCCATCCATATCTAGACAAATCTAAAACAAGTAATTCGGGACGGAGGGACTAGACAGGATCAGACTGTCCAACTTGCAATGTTTTCTAATGCAACTTTAGGGAAGGGAACACTGGATCTATGTAATCATGGTAAATGGGTTCTTTAGCCCAGAGCCTTCCTAAGTGGTCAGCCTATGGACTTCTTCGGTGGCCCAAATGAAGGCTTGAGCCTCCCGACCCTCTATTGATCGCACACTATCCCAAGAGGATGTTGGTGAGGCAATGCAAGGGCTGTTGATACAACTACTTCACCGATCTTCCAAGTCCAAGCCATGATGTGGATGGGATCGATCAGGGAACCGTATTGATCAGGAATTGGGATGTGCTTCATGTACTCTTGATACATTTCATCCCTCCTAAATAATGCACTTGCATAGAGTAAGAGTACAAATATGCAACTCTATGCAGAAAAATAATAATCTTGTACATAAGCCGTTCCAACGTAGACCTCTATTGTCCATGGCTGGTAAGTGCAAACTCTAGCTCAGGAACCTTTTTGCTGACACTAGTTCCTGGTTTATTCCATTGGTATATGGAGAAGGTGCACCAGTGAGGGTTGAGGCTAGCACTAAACTCAGTATACAACTTGAAGCGAACAGGTTTAAGAAATACTGAGGTTTCTTGCCCGGGTGGCCATTACAAAATTAAATACTTTTTTGCGAGAAATAAATTGAATCTTGAGAAGCTCTAACTACAAGTCTGCTGATCTTTCAGGGTTTTAGTCACTAAGCCACACTGGCCTTTGTGACGATTCCTCACGGGTTGTCCATGGTCCGCTCATCTCACTTGAGAAATCCACTTGAAACCGGTGTTCCCATAGCTTAGGAGACCCACAAGAATCGGATGAAATAGACCAAAAGCAGAAACAAATTGTGCTTTTCGCTTGTGAAGATCATATTCCTTCTCTAGAATGGCAATGTACGCATGAGAACTGGGCAAGAAGTGTGCGACGATTTTGTGTTGGGATGCACCTTCACTTGTATAAGTTTATAAATAGTGTGTGGCTAGGGTACGTGATATCATGTTTCTCCTTATCAAAAGATATCTTAGGATGAATGAATTTTTTTTCTGAATGACATCTGATGAGATATTTGAGTAAACCAAACAAATAGGCATCGACCTCCACCTTCCTCGATTCTGCATCCACTACCTCCGCCCCCCAACCACCAAATCCAATGTCACCTCTATTCAGCTCTTGAATCCTAGATTATCCTTCGTTGTTCACGTCGCACACAATGTAGTGCGGGGCCGCGGTGTGGAGGCATCAGACGTCCCTATCGCCGCAGTAGAGGAGAGGAAGCGTCTTCCTGTCGACCAAGTCGAGGTCTTTAGTTTGCATCCAGGGCTACATGGATCATGGCATCAGGATGTCTCATTAGTATTTTTGACTGGAAAAGTAAGACCGGTGCATCCACATCAACCGATGCAGTTATCTGATGCGAACTATGGACTCTGTTGATGCACTCTAGGAATGACTCTACTGGGAAGGTGTTATTATATTGATGATCATGCTTAAGGCTCCATGGATAGGAATGACTTTTTTTTACTAATAGGTTATGAACGCATTATGGTGGTCAATCAGCTATGCCATACTCACGACTGGGATGAAGTTACTGGAAAATGGAAACCGCGTGCAATCTGGTTGTTTCCTGAGGTGCTTTCTTCACATGAAGAGAAACATTGTTTACCTCTATCAGTCAGACAGAAATAGTATGACTTTGAGATCAAATCCTCCTTGATGACAAAAGTTAATATGTGGAACCATTTTTTGGGGGGAGAGATCACTTGCAACCCTGATTTCTGAATTATGGTATATGTGCGACATACCTCCCCAAGATGGAAATCAAATAGTAGACTTGTAGATAGCAGAAACATCAAAATCAGTTTTTTAAAATAAGAACATTGAGCCTAGCACGACCCACTTAGCCCTGGAACAAGTATTGTGTCTCACCTGATGGGAAGCGGTTTGCATCTGTTATATAAGCATGTGAGGCTTAGAGCATCTCTAGCCCGTCCATTGTAAATTAATTCACCATTCTATTCACTATCCTTTAATTGCTCATTTTGTAGGGATTAAACTTTCGTTCATATAGCCCAACGCCTAAAATTTAATCATCATTTTTTTGTTTTTACCCATTCAGCCAAACGTTTGCTTACAAAGTTCATTTGAACAAATATGTTTGTAACATATTAATTCAAATCTTAAAAATTCAAGTACACACAGTTCAGATACATATCAAATTTAACGCTTCCTTCTCAATTGAAACCAATGATCATGTTTCACCAAAACTCTTGCAATAGTGTTGAAGAGATCCTGATGCATCCGAATAGCACTAAAAATGGTGAAGGGGGTATACTGTGATGGGTGCAAAGTAATTGCTAGTTCATAATGCTGGCATATCCCTTTATAGGATTTCTCGTGGGGTGGAGTCACTAAAAAAAAAGACACATCCGTGACATTTTGGGCCGAACGAAAAAAAATTCTGTCGTACATATGACACTTCTATGACGATAATTGTGACAAAACCCGGTATCATCATAGATGTGGTGGGCTCCTACTTCTATGACAAAAATTCATGACAGAAAATGGGCTTTTCGTCCTGGGCGGGCCAGAGACGCAGCTACATGAAATTCTTTGGGTCGTCCATGACGGAAAAAACCATGGTAGAAGCGAGGGCGAGGAAAATTTCGGGGAGTTCCCAGTTACGGTGGGCGGTCGGGGGCCGAGCGATGCGCGTTTCTCTCATACACGTACGCGCGCGTGTGTGTGAGGCGTTGGCTCTAACTGAACCCGAGCGAGGCGTTGGGCTCTAACTGAACCCGAGCGATTGCACTACAGGCTACGCGTTACTGAACCCGAGCGGTCGATCGATGGCTGCTAATTGAACCCGATCGAGCAATTCCTTTGCTACTGCTGCTAACTGAAGCCGATCAATGCTGCCTTTGGGATGAACAGTGAGCGTTG
>NC_057813.1:536256798-536257658 GCF_018294505.1 Triticum aestivum | reverse complement strand
TCTAACACAAGTCCGTTTCGTCCGTTTTGCGGTACGCCACACCCCTCCCGATCAACAGGACCCCACTTTCGACCGTGTGAGGTCCGTTTCCTCCGTTTTGCGGTACGACACACCCCTCCCGATCAACAGGACCCTAGTTTCGACCGTGCGAGGTCCGTTTCCTCCGTTTAGCGGTACGCCAGACCCCTCCCGATCAACAGGACCCCCGTTTCGAACGTGACCGATCGAACACAAGGCTGTTTCCTCCGTTTTGCGGTACATCAGGTCTCGTTTCCATTATGTGTTCCGTCCAAGCCCTCCCGATGAACACGACCACGCATTCCATTCCGACCGAGCCGGTTGGCTCCCCATGAACACGATGACGATGTTGTTTCTCCGTTTCGACCCAGCCATGTACACGAGCCCTAGCCATACGTATGCACGAGTAAGCATTCGAGACCCCGCCCGTATGTACACATACGTGGCCATATTTTCTTTCTTGCACACTGGCCGCTATACGTACGTGTACATGCTACATGCGCACCTCTACTATGACACGTGCGCGCCTCTACATCGACCAGCATATATGTACGTTCACGTTCGTGACCAGAATGACAACGCTACGTATGCTTCGACCAGGTGGGTCCCGACTGTCAGGCACTTCCTTGCGTGCGAAAATGTAGCTGGTGGGACCCAGCAGTTAGGGGGCGAATCGTTTTTTCAGACGCACTTCCTTGCATGCGAAGATGTAGCAGGTGGGTCCCAGCAGTCAGGGGGGTGAATCATTTTTTTGCCCAGACGCACTTCCTTGCATGTGAAGATGTAGCCGGTGGATCCCAACAGTCAGGGGGGCGAATTGTTTTTTTTGCCCGGACGCACTT
>NC_057813.1:536248086-536256472 GCF_018294505.1 Triticum aestivum | reverse complement strand
CAGGGGGCGAATCATTTTTTTTTGCCCGGACGCACTTCCTTGCATGCGAAGATATAGCTGGTGGGTCCCAGCAATCCGGGGGGCGGATCATTTTTTTTGCCCGGACGCACTTCCTTACGTGTGAAGATGTAGCTGGTGGGTCCCAGCAGTCAGGGGGAAATGTTTTTTTTCGCGAAATACAGTGGCCTGTCCGGTGGGTCCCAGCTGTCAGGTGGAGGAATCATTATTTTCCGCGTAATAAGGAGGCACTTCCTTGTTGCGGCCGTGGACCCAGCTGTCAGCCTCTCCACGTATAGTCCACGTCCGATGTAAGTCGTTCCTTGACCACGTTGACCACGCCGCGCCGAGAGCACCACGGCGGTGGACGACGGTGAGGCCTAGGAAGGGGACGGTGGGGAGCCGGGGAAGACGCGGTAGTGAAAGCCCGCGCGGAGAGGAGTACGAGGGTTCACTGGTTCGGCTGCGATGTGAGGCTTCCGTCGCCGCAGGGTCTGGCCAGCGGTGGGAATAGTAGGGGCGGTGAGGCCTCCGCGGTAGCACTGCCGGCCACGGGAGGCAGGAGCATGCGGCACGACCGGCGCTGCTTTGGGCGGCTGGAGCAAGAAGACCAGAGGTTGAAGAAACACTACGGCCGTTGGATGGACATCGTACGACCACTGGAGCTAGAATCGTTCATATTGACTAAAGTTGATAAAGGCCCCCGTCCCAGTCAACTTAGTAGGCCCACAAGTCAGCATCCCACCATGGTGGGTCCCAGCTAGCAGGGGGAGTATTCATTTTTTTTGTGCGTAATAAGGAGGCACTTCCGGTGGGTCCGAGCTGACACCGGGGCGAACGTTTTTTCACAAAATACGGTGGCCCGTCTGGTAGGTCCCAACATTCAGGGGGAAAACGTTTTTTTCGATAAATAAGGTGGCCCGTCCGGTGGGTCCCTGCTATCAGGTGGAGGAAAAATTATTTTGTGCGTAATAAGGAGGCACTTCCTTGCGGCCGCCTGGACCCAGCTGCCAGCCTCTCCACATACAGTACTCTTCCGATGGAAGTCGGTAGTTGACCATGTTGACCACGCCGTGCCGAGAGCTCTAGGGTGGTGGACAACGGTGAGGCCTAGGAAGGGGACAACGCGGAGCCGTGGAAGACTTAGCAGTGGAAGCCCACGCAGAGAGGAGTACGAGGGTTCACTGGTTCGGCTGCGGTGTGAGTTTGTCGTCGCCGCAAAATAACAGGGGGTGTGGGTGAGTAGAGGGATGGCCTGACCAGTGATGGGAGTAGTACGGGGCGGTGAGGCCTCCGCGGCATCACAGCCGGCCACGGGAGGCAGGAGCACGCGACACGACCGGCGCTGCTTTGGGCGGCTGGAGCAAGAAGACCAGAGGTTGAAGAAGCACTACGGCCGTTGGATGGACATCATACGATCACTGCAGCTAGAATCGTTTATATTGACTAAGTTGACAAAGCCCTTGGTACGCGTCAACTTAGTAGGCCCACAGCTCGGATTTGGTAGAGAACATATAGCCCATTTGCGATTTGTAAGAATGTATAGCCCATTTTTCAATTCTAATGGAATTTACTACAGCCCATTTACAGTTTGTTAAAAGTACAACCCAACTTCTAGCTAGGACAACGATTAATAATTTCAAACAACCGCTCAAAACGGAATTCAAAAAAAATTCCCACATTTTGATGGGATCCGAAATATTTTTATCCGAAATTTCTAGTCGGGTTAAATTTAATTTCAAAATAAAGTTGTATTACGTTAAAATCCAACGAAATATTGCACGCGCAGCAAGTAATGAAATTAAAATTTTCAAATTCCAAAAATAATATATTTTTTAAATTAATTACGTGTTTGGTGCATAGTTACTGCCCAGTTATTATAATTACATCCCATTTATTATTTCTTAGTGTCCATTTTCTTGTTAAGCCTAATGCATACCTCCTAGGAAAGTTTGCAGCCCAGCGGGGCGGAGAATAACAAGTTCACCCGGATATTGTGTACAACTGTCGGCCCAGTTGCATTGCTGGTGTTGAAAAAAAAGGCCTGCGTAGTACAGTACAACCTAACATGGTTACTCAGCCCACATTCAGCGACGCCGGAAAGGCCCAAACAAGGCTTCTGTACAACTTATTGAAGTCACTGAGCTCAGTTAATAACTTAAGAAAAAAGTTAGATTACAGTGGAACCTAATTAAAAGCTGTCACGAGCAAATAAATAATTCAACGGGTCCCACTTGTACGTGTGCGCGTGTGCGTGCATGTGTGTGTGTGTGTGTGTGTGAGAGAGAGAGAGAGATAGAGATAGAGAGAGAGAGACCCATCGGTCGATGCTCGTAAATACATCTTTCAGCCATATGCATTGCTGATGCTCAGTAAAAACTTATATAGTTGACACAATCATATAGAACATCATAGCACACTGAACTTTCATACAAAAATTTCACGCAGGCGGCACAATCAAGATGCAAGCAGTGGATCGCTACGGGAAGGGCTATGTTGAAACCAACGAAGTCGTACATAACGGTTCATCGTCTTTATCAATGACGGGGAAATATCTTGAATGTTGTGCAAAGAAAACAGACAGACAACACAATAAGTTCTGCTAGCACATTAAGTTGACGTACAACCCTTTCTAAAGAAAGTTCAGGTACAAAATTAGAACAGGTCACAATCAAATGTACTGGCATATCAGTGCTTCACACCCATAGCTCGGATTTAACTAGTATCTGACAAGATTCAGTTGTTACCTCGAATTAGTGCACATCCAGGCAGCCAGCCCTGCCTCTTCACCCAAAGAAGCAGTGGCCTCCACCGCGCGATGGAGTAGGCCCTGTGCCATTCATCGTTCCGAGCAACACAGGGAAAGTCTGACGTTGACTCCTGTAATGGATGTCGTCGACGGACCCTGGCACCAGCAGTGGAAGCAGGACTTCGATTGATGGATTGACCACTTCTTCGACATGCAAGTACACTCGATACAGGTACATCCCTAACGTGGTCCGCGGCGGCCTTGGTGGCGACAAATAGTACAACCCCGGTTCCTGCACCAGTATCTCAACACCAATCATTTTCGGTATGGTGGACGGCTTCTTCATCCATGCCATAACCGTCACAGCCCAGCTGTCTGGAGGAACAAACATACTTACGAGCTCACCTCCAAGGTCGTTGATAAGCTCGTTCATGGACTCGCTGTTCCAAGCACGTCAAGGCATGCCGTGGAAGGTAAGCCTTGTTAAAAACTCAAGCTCATAGGGCACCAATCCCCATCCTGGGTGCCACCGATCAAAGCTCACCAGCGTGCCATCGCAGAACAAACACCGGGAAGATTCGAACACATGACTGCAGTCGAAAGTTGTCCAGAACCTGACGAAGAAATCAGCCGGTGGCGGACAGACTTCGACGAGCAAGTCACTTATTTGGATGCCGTGCGCAATGCCAAGAGCTTTGACAAGGTCGTCCGGCGAGACGGGAGACCGGCCGCCATTGATGGTTATCATCAGCACTTTGCCGGCAAACTGGTCATCAAGCGCTGCCATGCCACTGTTGAGCGACATCATGCAGCGACCGAAGGCAGGACGGACCTCAGGATCTCCGGCTCGGAGATCCGCGTTGACCAGCGACATGATAGTGCGCTTGAGTACAGGGAGTACAGGAGGGGGATTTGGGGGAACTGGAGTAGGAATCGAGATTCCAGAGGTGGGGGAGGGGCAGGAGACTGGGGATGAAAAGGTAGCATGAATTTCGAGCACGCGCCAATATGCTCTCGGTGCGCAAGCGCACGAAAACACCGGTGGCGCCCACATGTCGGCCTAAAATTCCTTATTCTTTCTTTTTTGGATAGCCCGACCTTTTTTTCAGGATCTTTCGAGAGCCCGGCCTGAGAGTCATAATTGACCTGTTTGGCATTGCGTTACTACTCGGCCCATATTCAACGACACCTCACTGGCCCAAACAAGTGTACATCATCGAAAAGACACTGAGCTCAAATTATATAACTTGAAAAAAGGAGATATACTCTGAACACTGGAGAATGGTGATGCCCTCATTTAGCCCACCAGTAGTTCGAGACAATAAACAGTTCAAAACAACGATATATACAACATTCAAACACTGACTAGTGACTACTACTGACATAAACAACAAGACATGATAGTTCATAAGAAGTCTTGCTACACCACCAAAATGCACCCATCTGCAGCGCTCAGACTCTCGTGATCCAGACGAGAATGACATTCTAAACAGAAGCAACTATTACATAGTAAGAGTGACATAGACGAGGATGACCAAATGACAAGGAATATGCATAACAAAAGAAAGAACTACCCATCCAGAACCAGCAGCAAAGACAACAAAGTCATTCGAAGAGATGATCCAACACCATCATAATTTGTAGCCCCGCTTCAGCGACCAGTGATCCGGAGACTCCAGTACTCCACCCTTTCGATGCAACAGTCCAATTACCTATCAACCTGAAGGCTTGAACCACATCACTGCCTATCATAATTGAGACATCCAAGGATCAAAGTTAATCTGGATGCATTTGTCATTCTCACCTTCTTTTGGCTGTAGGCTGTATCGTTGACAATCAGGGGATTTTGCTCCCGAACTCCTAGGGCTCGCCGTGTAGTACACAGTTTTCCATAGCAAACAGAGCCTCTCTGCCATCAAGGTCCTTGCCAACGGTGATCTCCTGGTTAATCGGATAATTGAGTCCGAGAAACAGAGAGTGTGAACCAAGGCTGTTTACCTGCCTCCAACTAAAAAATCCTAAAGGCCCCAACAAGCTGGTATCCTGCTCATAGACGTAACAGCCACTGTCCGGATACTCACGTATTACACGGTGTTTGTGTACAGTGGGGTTTTTGCAATATAACTTTTCCGGCTCATGTGTCCGAATGATCATCAGTCTTTTGTCGTCGTCTGATCGAGCGAGGAACCAGATGTGCTTCCCTGTTTTTGGCAACGGTGGTGTGATTACAAAGGGTAGTAACTGTAGGGACACTGCATCATATCAAAAAGGACAGGCATTGTTAATGTAAGATCAGCATTGTTCAGAATATGAGTAGGATAATGCAAGAAATAGCATTGATATGTCCCTATTGGAACTGGGAGGAAAATACAGGGAAATGTATACTCGGTTCAAAAATATAGAAGTGCCATGCATGGTTATACTCATGTTATCTCCCAATCGATTCTTCACAGGAAACTACCATGTCATGCATGTTATGTAATCATGTTCTGTCCTCACAAACAAATTCTTCAAGGTAACTAACAGACCATGCATTGTTATATACTCGTGTTCTGTGGGCAAAAAATTTGTGAGGATATTATTCTAGCCATTGATTGTTGAAGGGCGAATATAGGTATGTACACATGGTAAGCATTGCAGGATTTCACTACTTCCAAATATAGAGTTCTCCATATGCACATTTACTTCCCTAATGTATGGTTAGATGAAACCAACAGTGTGGTGCATGTTTCTACATCATGAAAATGAGGAAAGTAACATGGCCATTGATACACACTCATATTTAGTAGTAGTATATAGATTTCTGTAAAATAAGGATAATATCCATATATTCCTAACTGTTTGATTATTCAGGGTACAAAGTGGTTGTAATGACATGGTCACAATCGCATGAATTAACTCATTCCAAATATAGCTGATTTACGGAGTCTCTAATACATTGCCATAGTTCTACTCAAATTCTGCTCAAACAGGGATATGCCAATCATCACAAAAAGTTCAAACAGTGTCATGGCGTCATCATTAACATGAGATGGAAACAACTTACACGCGCCGTCCCAGCAATACGTGGTGCCATCTGCTTTGTCGATCGCGTAGATGATGCCATTGTGTTCAATAGCATCACAGAAGTGTGTATCAGCTTTGACGATGATCCACTGCGAGCTGGGTTCTCTCCAGTTAAAGAAGGCACCGGCGTAAAGATAGGCGAGTCCGCGGTCGAACAAGGCAATTAGCTTGAAGTCTGCGTAATTCGCATGTCGTGTGTGCACTTGGCAGATTACAATCTTCTGCAAAACAAGGTCCGTCCAACTGACGTGGTAATCTAGATGACTTGGACCGCGATGGTAATACTCTATATAATCCAATGGAGGAAGGATAATCTCATGGGAGGTCTGGAAGTTCACGAGCACCAACTTTTTACCGTCTTCTCTGAAGGCAGCCATCCAGTGGGAGTTCATGCCGACCCAGTACATACCTGCCAAGAAGTTTCGAGCGATGGTGATCGGATCGATGTTGAGGGAAATGATGTACGGCGACCCACTACATACCTGCAAAGAAGTTTCGGCTAATGGAGATCGGATTGAAGTCTAGGGGCATCATGTATGCCTCCGTATCATGGTGAGCCAATCTCGCAAGACCAGATAGCAGCAAGCAGGGTGTCTTGAAAAGCTTAGGCCTCGCTTCAACGATGGCCGTGTGCATGTCCCTCGAGCATGCAGCCAGCCGCAAGGCGCTCAACATATCCATACACGAACAACAGAGGTCGAGGATGTCACTGGGGAGATTGCTCCAATCGCGGCTCATATGGATGATGCGTGGTTCGCGTTCGGCCATGGTGGAGTTTGGAAGGTGGGGGTTTTGGGGGGCTTGATTTACGGGGAAGAAGGATGTCGGTGCTGGAGCGGCTAGCGAGGGAATAGTGGTACCGGGGGAGGCAAGTGAGGCAACGGTACACGAGGGCACAGTGAGATGGAGACGGAGACGCAGAAGGAGATGGAGATGGAGTGGTGCTATGGGAGCGGAGAGGGAGACGAGGCGAGGTGCCAATGTGCTGTACAGTGGCGGTGACAGACTACACAGTGCACAGGGTGAGGCTGACTTTGGTAACCAGAACACGCCGCATGGACTAGTGTCAGGCGCAGGGTGTTGTCACTTCACTGTGAGGACCGGATGAATAGTATTTTAACCATCAAGTGTACCACAGTTTTACTACTACTACTACTACTACTAGTAGGAACATGAGTACTCCAGTATTGTATAGCGGAAATAGGTCTCCCGTTCTAGCATGCCTGTTCACTTCATCGTTCAGGTATCATCCATATTACGAGCAGAACCAAATTCTCGTGCATGCCCAATCAACGCCCTACCATGATGCATGTAGTGGTCGTTCTGGTGCATCAAGGACAGCATGCAGATCGTTCCACACTTGAGAAGAGGAAAAATGGAAATGTAGAATGCGGCAGCAAAGGAAGAGAACGCTGGCTAACGAGGCTGGGAGGGGATCGAGCAGGAAGTTAATGCTCCACGCCTAAAGGTTTTGGGAAAACCTGATTTTCATAAGGTGACTTATACTCACCAAAACGGAGGGAGTATTCCTTAACCAGAGAATGTTGTGTCTCCCACTCACGCGCTCAAAAAAAAGCTACGACACATTTTTTATGTGTTTGCATAGGTCCCACCTATCAGGAAGGATGGGCACGTACACGAACAGGTATGACTCATCAGTCTACTCGCATAGCCTTTTCGTTTAGTCTACCTAGCCGTCTAATCAACTGCCTACACGCCACTTCTCCCATTTACTTCTCCATGGGGAACCGATTCTCCTTGGCTTCTTCACCTCCCCTTCGTCTTCATTTGCATCCAAACCCCACTGCGTTCACATTGTTTTAACCTCTTTAAATAATCATCTACTACTTTAGTTAGACTAGCCATCTAATCCTAATTCTCCAAACCATAGCCCTCCGTTCCAACAGTTCCAAATGGCGAAAGAGATCGAGATGCAGGTTTTTAGCGTCTAACATGTCCTCGTCGAAGGCTCGATGCGCATAGTTGCCACCGTCACCGTCCATCCAAGGGTTGTTCGGCAGTGGATCAACAATGTATCCAACTCCCTCGAAAAGGTAGAGATGAGGGTCATCGGTCTCGACGCAGAGTACACGGAGCGTGCCCCTGGGAAGATCATGCGCGTCGCCGTCCTTCAGTTGTGCCTCGAAGATGATGTTTTGGTGTACCACATCATACACTCGCCCTCCATACCAGATGAGCTTCACGATTTCTTGTCTTGGGAGGACGTATACTTCTGTGGGGCAGCCATCGAAGGGGACAAACAGAAGCTGGAGCCGTACAACCTTGATTTGAAAAGCATCGCTGACCTACAAACCAGTATCAAAATTCCTGTAGAAGATTGTGATAAACAGACACCATCCCTATTTGACGTAGCAAATTTTGTGCTCGGTACAAATCTTCAGAAGGGTGACGAGATGGTGGCATTAAGGTCGTCTGGATGGGAGAATTATCCCTTGATGTACGAGCGGATAAAATATGCTGCCCTTGATGCATGTGTGAGTTTCGAGATAGCTGCAAGGTCCAAAGAGCTTGTTGCGAAGCCGTCTCCCACAGAGAATGAGAACACGAAGAAGA
>NC_057813.1:536191335-536246892 GCF_018294505.1 Triticum aestivum | reverse complement strand
AAGAAGAAGAAGAAGAAGAAGAAGAAGAAGAAGAAGAGGTTGCACCAGCAGGAGGGAATTATGGATGGATGAACTATTTCCTCTCTTGTAAAAAAATTATTCCCTCTCGGTGTATATTGATATAGATGGACTATTTCGATGGTGTGCATGTCTTTGGAACAGAGTAGTAGCGTGGGTCCGCTTGACTATAAGGAACTATTTATCCGCATATATAGCTTTCTCTGCTACTCCTTCCAGTGATCCGTATGCAGTGCATGTGTCCGTAGACATGACAGCTTGTCCATGGAAGTTCAACTATGGCGACCATCATGTTTCATCTCGCGATTCCCATGACGCCTCTCCAACCCACAGCACCACGCCCCCTGATGTGCGCCTCACCCCTCTCGGCCACACCTTCCCTCTGCCTTTGTGTGCATGACATGTGGGCCACCTAAAATGCGGCGAGCATCAAGTTTCTACCACAGCCACACGCGATTCCCACGACGCCACTCGAACCCATGACACCACACATCCCCCGACCTGCGGCTCACCCCTCTTGGCCCCACTCCCTCTCTGCCTTCGGGAGCATTACATGTGGACCAGTCACCTATCGGGTCCACATGTTATTGACTCAAAGGCGCTGAAGCTCAGTCTCGACGGCCTTGAGAGGGAAATGTAACTCCTGCACCAGGGCTTGTGGTGTTGGGGAACGTAGCAGAAATTCAAAATTTTCCTACGTGTCACCAAGATCTATCTATGGAGAGACCAGCAACGAGGGAAAGGAGAGTGCATCTACATACCCTTGTAGATCGCTAAGCGGAAGCGTTCAAGAGAACGGGGTTGAAGGAGTCGTACTCGTCGTGATTCAAATCACCGATGATCAAGTGCCGAACGCACGGCACCTCCGCGTTCAACACACCTACAGCCCGGTGACGTCTCCCACGCCTTGATCCAGCAAGGAGAGAGGGAGAGGTTGAGGAAGACTCCATCCAACAGCAGCACAACGGCGTGGTGGTGATGGAGGAGCGTGGCAATCCAGCAGGGCTTCGCCAAGCACCACGGGAGAGGAGGACGACTTGGGAGAGGGGGAGGGCTACGCCAGAACTTCGTGTGAAGCTCCCATGCGTCTCCCCACTATATATAGGGGTGGAGGGGCTGGTTTCTTGCCCTCCAAGTCCATTGGGGCGTTGGCCAAGGTGGGAGGAAAGAAATCCCATCATTTCCTTCCCCACCGATTGTTATCCCCCCTTTTTAGGGATCTTGATCTTATCCCTTCGGGATATGATCTTATTCCTTCTAAGGGGGGATCTTGGTGCGCCTTGACCAGGGGTGTGGGGCCTTGCCCCCACTACCCACGTTCATGTGGGTCCCCCCATGCAGGTGGGCCCCACTCCGGAACCTTCTAGAACCTTCCCGGTACAATACCGAAAAATCCCGAACATTTTCCGGTGGCCAAAATAGGACTTCCCATATATAAATCTTTACCTCCGGACCATTCCGGAACTCCTTGTGACGTCCGGGATCTCATCCGGGACTCCGAACAACATTCGGTAACCACATACAAACTTCCTTTATAACCCTAGCGTCATCAAACCTTAAGTGTGTAGACCCTACGGGTTCGGGAGACATGCAGACATGACCGAGACGTTCTCCGGTCAATAACCAACAGCGGGATCTGGATACCCATGATGGCTCCCACATGTTCCACGATGATCTCATCGGATGAACCACGATGTCAAGGACTTAATCAATCCCGTATTCAATTCCCTTTGTCTATCGGTATGTTACTTGCCCGAGATTCGATCATCGGTATCCAATACCTTGTTCAATCTCGTTACCGGCAAGTCACTTTACTCGTTCCGTAACACATCATCCCGTGATCAACTCCTTGGTCACATTGCGCATATGATGATGTCCTACCGAGTGGGCCCAGAGATACCTCTCCGTTTACACGGAGTGACAAATCCCAGTCTCGATCCGCATAAAACAATAGATACTTTCGGAGATACCTGTAGTGCACCTTTATAGTCACCCAGTTACGTTGTGACGTTTGATACACCCAAAGCACTCCTACGGTATCCAGGAGTTACACGCTCTCATGGTCAAAGGAAGAGATACTTGACATTGGCAAAGCTCTAGCAAACGAACTACACGATCTTTGTGCTAGGCTTAGGATTGGGTCTTGTCCATCACATCATTCTCCTAATGATGTGATCCCGTTATCAATGACATCCAATGTCCATAGCCAGGAAACCATGACTATCTGTTGATCACAAAGAGCTAGTCAACTAGAGGCTCACTAGGGACATATTGTGGTCTATGTATTCACACGTGTATTACGATTTCCGGATAATACAGTTATAGCATGAATAAAAGACAATTATCATGAACAAGGAAATATAATAATAACACTTTTATTATTGCCTCTAGGGCATATTTCCAACAGTATCCCACTTGCACTAGAGTCAATAATCTAGTTCACATCGCCATGTGATTAACACTCACAGGTCACATCGCCATGTGACTAATACCCAAGAGTTTTAGGTTTGATCATGTTGCTTGTGATAGAGGTTTTAGTCAACGGGTCCGAACCTTTCAGATCCGTGTGTGCTTTACAAATCTCTATGTCATCTCCTAGATGTAGCTACCACGCTCTATTTGGAGCTATTCCAAATAACTGTTCTATTTGGAGCTATTCTAAATTGTTGCCCCATAATACGTATCCGGTATCTCTTCTTAGAGCTATCCGGATAGGTGTTAAGCTTGCATCGACGTAACCTTTACGACGAACTCTTTTACCACCTCCATAATCGAGAAAATTCCTTAGTCCACTAGTTACCAAGGATAACTTTGACCGCTGTCTGTGATCCATTCATGGATCACTCTTGTACCCCTTGACTGACTCATGGCAAGGCACACTTCAGGTGCGGTACTCAGCATGGCATACTGTAGAGCCTATGTCTTAAGCATAGGGGACGACCTTCGTCCTTTCTCTCTATTCTGCCGAGGTCGAGCTTTAAGTCTTAACTTCATACCTTACAACTCAGGCAAGAACTCCTTCTTTGACTGGTCCATCTTGAACACCTTCAAGATCATGTCAAGGTATGTGCTCATTTGAAAGTATTATTAAGCATTTTGATCTATCCTTATAGATCTTGATGCTCAATGTTCAAGTAGCTTAATCCAGGCTTTCCATTGAAAAACACTTTCAAAATAACCCTATATGCTTTCCAGAAATTCTACATCATTTCTGATCAACATATACTCATCAGAAATTCTATGGTGCTTCCACTCACTTCTCTGGAAATACAAGTTTTTCATAAAACTTTGTACAAACCCAAAATCTTTGATCATCTAATCAAAGTGTACATTCCAACTCCGAGATGCTTACTCCAGTCCTTAGAAGGATTGCTAGAGCTTTGCATACTTATTAGCATCTTTCGGGATTGACAAAACCTTCCGGTTGTATCACATACAACCTTTCCTCAATAAAATCGTCGAGGAAACAATGTTTTGACATCCTATCTGCAAGATTTCATAAATAATGCAGTAATCGCTAATATAATTCCAACAGACTCTTAGCATCACTACGAGTGAGAAAATCTCATTGTAGTCAACTCCTTGAACTTGTCGGAAAACATCTTAACGACAAGTCGAGCTTTCTTAATGGTGACATTTACCATCATTGTCCGTCTTCCTTTTGAAATCCATCTGTACTCATTAGCCTTACGACCATCGAGCCGTTCTGCCAAAGTCTACACTTTGTTTTCATACATGGATCCTCTCTCGGATTTTATGGCCTCAAGCCATTTATCGGAATCCGGGCCCACCATCGCTTCTCCATAGCTCGTAGGCTCATTGTTATCTAGCAACATGACTTCCAAGACAGGATTACGTACCACTCTCAAGTAGTATGCATCCTTGTCATCCTACGAGGTTTGGGAGTGACTTGATCTGAAGTTTCATGATCACTATCATAAGCTTCCACTTCAATTGGTGTAGGTGCCACGGGAACAACTTCCTGTGCCCTGCTACACACTGGTTGAAGTGATGGTTCAATAACCTCATCAAGTCTCCACCATCCTCCCACTCAATTCTTTCGAGAGAAACCTTTCCTCGAGAAAGGACCTGATTCAAGAAACAATCCTTTATTGCTTTTGGATCTGAGACAGGAGGTATACCCAACTGTTTTGGGTGTTCTATGAAGATGCATTTATCCGCTTTGGGTTCTAGCTTATCAGCCTGAAACTTTTTCACATAAGCGTCGTAGCCCCAAACTTTTAAGAAACGACAACTTAGGTTTCTCTAAACCATAATTCATACGATGTCATCTCAACGGAATTACGTGGTGCCCTATTTAAAGTGAATGTGGTTGTCTCTAATGCCTAACCCATGAACGATAGTGGTAATTCGATAAGAGACATCATGGTATGCATCATATCCAATATGGTGCAGTTATGATGTTCGGACACACCATCACACTATGGTGTTCCAGGCGGTATTAATTGCGAAACAATTTCCACAATGTCTTAATTGTGTGCCAAAACTCGTAACTCAGATACTCATCTCTATGATCTTATCATAGACATTTTATCCTCTTGTCACGATGATCTTCAACTTTACTCTGAAATTACTTGAACCATTCAATAATTCAGACTTGTGTTTCATCAAGTAAATATATTCAACATCTACTCGAATCATCTGTGAAGTAAGAACATAATGATATTCACTGCATGCCTCAGCACTCATTGGACTACACACATCAAAATGTGTTACTTCCAACAAGTTGCTATCTTGTTCCATCTTACTGAAACCGAGGCTTTTCAGTCATCTTGCCCATGTGGTATGATTTGCATATCTCAAGTGATTCAAAATCAAGTGAGTTCAAACGGTCCATTTGCATGGAGTTTCTTCATGCATATATACAAATAGACATGGTTCGCATGTCTCAAACCTTTTAAAAATGAGTGAGTCCAAAGATCCATCAACATGGAGCTTCTTCATGCATTTTATACCGATATGACTTACATGGCAGTGCCACAAATAGGTGGTACTATCATTACTATCTTTTGGCATGAACATGTGTATCACTACGATCGAGATTTCAATGAACCATTCATTTTAGGTGCAAGACCATTGAAGGTATTATTCAAATAAATAGAGTAACCATTATTCTCTTTAAATGAATAACCGTATTGTGATAGACATAATCCAATCACGTCTATGCTCAACGCAAACACCAAATCTCGATGGTAGAGGGAGCGTGCGATGCTTGATCATATCAACATCGGAAACACTTCCAACACATATCGTCAGCTCACCTTTAGCTAGTCTCCGTTTATGTCGTAGCTTTTATTTTGAGTTACTAACACTTAGCAACCGAACCGGTATCTTATACCCTGGTGCTACTAGGAGTACTAGTAAAGTACACATTAACATAATGTATATCCAATATACTTCTATTGACCTTGCCAGCCTTCTCATCTAGCAAGTATCTAGGGTAATTCTGCTCTAGTGACTGTTCCCCTTATTACAGAAGCACTTAGTCTCGGGTTTGGGTTCAACCTTGGGTTTCTTCACTGGAGCAGCAGCTGATTTGCCGTTTCATGAAGTATCCCTTCTTGCCCTTGCCCTTCTTGAAACTAGTGGTTTCACCAACCATCAACAATTGATGCTCCTTCTTGATTTCTACTTTCGCGGTGTCAAACATCGTGAATACCTCAAGGATCATCTTATTTATCCCTGATATGTTATAGTTCATCACGAAGCTCTAGCAGCTCGGTGGCAATGACTTTGGAGAACCATCACTATCTCATCTGGAAGATCAACTCCCACTCGATTCAAGTGATTGTTGTACTCAGACAATCTGAGCACAAGCTCATCGATTGAGCTTTCTCCCTTAGTTTGCAGGCTAAGAAAATCGTCGGAGGTCTCATACCTCTTGACGTGGGCACGAGCCTGAAATCCCAATTTCAGCCCTCGAAACATCTCATATGTTCCGCGACGTTTCGAAAACATCTTTGGTGCCTCAATTCTAAACCGTTTAACTGAACTATCACGTAGTTATCAAAACGTGTATGTCCGATGTTCGCAACATCCACAAACGACGTTTGGGGTTCGGCACACTGAGCAGTGCATTAAGGACATAAGCTTTCTACTGTCCGCATAATTGCTACTTTCAACTTTCAACTATATTTTCTCTAGTAACATAACTAAAACAGTAGAACTATAGCGTGAACTACGACATAATTTGCAAAAGGTCTTTTGACTATGTTCAGGATAATTAAGTTCATCTTATGAACTCCCACTCAGATAGACATCCCTCTAGTCATCTAAGTGATTACATGATCCGAGTCAACTAGGCCGTGTCCTATCATCACGTGAGACGGACTAGTCATCATCGGTGAACATCTTCATGTTGATCGTATCTACTATACGACTCATGCTCGACCTTTCGGTCTCCGTGTTCCGAGGCCATGTTTGTACATGCTAGGCTCGTCAAAGTTAACCCTAAGTGTTTTCGCTGTGTAAAACTGTCTTACACCCGTTGTATGTGAACGTAAGAATCCATCACACCCGATCATCACGTGGTGCTTAGAAGCGACGAACTGTAGCAACGGTGCACATTTAGGGGAGAACACTTCTTGAAATTGTTGTAAGGGATCATCTTATTTACTACCGTCGTTCTAAGCAAACAAGATGCATAAACATGATAAACATCACATGCAATCAAATAGAGTAGTGACATGATATGGCCAATATCATATAGCTCCTTTGATCTTCATCTTCGGGGCTCCATGATCATCTTGTCACCGGCATGACACCATGATCTCCATCATCGTGTCTTCATGAAGTTGTCACGCCAACGACTACTTCTACTTCTATGACTAACGCGTTTAGCAATAAAGTAAAGTAGTTTACATGGCGTTCTTCAATGACACGCAGGTCATACAATAAATAAAGACAACTCCTATGGCTCCTGCCGGTTGTCATACTCATCGACATGCAAGTCGTGAATCCTATTACAAGAACATGATCAATCTCATACATCACATATATCATTCATCACATCCTTTTGGCCATATCACATCACATAGCATACCCTGCAAAAACAAGTCAGACGTCCTCTAATTGTTGTTTGCATGTTTTACGTGGCTGCTATGGGTTTCTAGCAAGAACGTTTCTTACCTACGCAAAACCACAACGTGATATGCCAATTGATATTTACCCTTCATAAGGACCCTTTTCATCAAATCGGTTCCGACTAAAGTGGGAGAGACTGGCACCCGCTAGCCACCTTATGCACCAAGTGCATGTCAATCGGTGGAACCTGTCTCACGTAAGAGTACGTGTAAGGTCGGTCTGGGCCGCTTCATCCCACAATACCGTCGAAACAAGATTGGACTAGTAACGGTAAGCATATTGAACAACATCAACACCCACAACTACTTTGTGTTCTACTCGTGCAAAGAATCTACGCAATAGACCTAGCTCATGATGCCACTGTTGGGGAACGTAGCAGAAATTCAAAATTTTCCTACGTGTCACCAAGATCTATCTATGGAGAGACCAGCAACGAGGGAAAGGAGAGTGCATCTACATACCCTTGTAGATCGCTAAGCGGAAGCGTTCAAGAGAACGGGGTTGAAGGAGTCGTACTCGTCGTGATTCAAATCACCGATGATCAAGTGCCGAACGCACGGCACCTCCGCGTTCAACACACCTACAGCCCGGTGACGTCTCCCACGCCTTGATCCAGCAAGGAGAGAGGGAGAGGTTGAGGAAGACTCCATCCAACAGCAGCACAACGGCGTGGTGGTGATGGAGGAGCGTGGCAATCCAGCAGGGCTTCGCCAAGCACCACGGGAGAGGAGGACGACTTGGGAGAGGGGGAGGGCTACGCCAGAACTTCGTGTGAAGCTCCCATGCGTCTCCCCACTATATATAGGGGTGGAGGGGCTGGTTTCTTGCCCTCCAAGTCCATTGGGGCGTTGGCCAAGGTGGGAGGAAAGAAATCCCATCATTTCCTTCCCCACCGATTGTTATCCCCCCTTTTTAGGGATCTTGATCTTATCCCTTCGGGATATGATCTTATTCCTTCTAAGGGGGGATCTTGGTGCGCCTTGACCAGGGGTGTGGGGCCTTGCCCCCACTACCCACGTTCATGTGGGTCCCCCCATGCAGGTGGGCCCCACTCCGGAACCTTCTAGAACCTTCCCGGTACAATACCGAAAAATCCCGAACATTTTCCGGTGGCCAAAATAGGACTTCCCATATATAAATCTTTACCTCCGGACCATTCCGGAACTCCTTGTGACGTCCGGGATCTCATCCGGGACTCCGAACAACATTCGGTAACCACATACAAACTTCCTTTATAACCCTAGCGTCATCAAACCTTAAGTGTGTAGACCCTACGGGTTCGGGAGACATGCAGACATGACCGAGACGTTCTCCGGTCAATAACCAACAGCGGGATCTGGATACCCATGATGGCTCCCACATGTTCCACGATGATCTCATCGGATGAACCACGATGTCAAGGACTTAATCAATCCCGTATTCAATTCCCTTTGTCTATCGGTATGTTACTTGCCCGAGATTCGATCATCGGTATCCAATACCTTGTTCAATCTCGTTACCGGCAAGTCACTTTACTCGTTCCGTAACACATCATCCCGTGATCAACTCCTTGGTCACATTGCGCATATGATGATGTCCTACCGAGTGGGCCCAGAGATACCTCTCCGTTTACACGGAGTGACAAATCCCAGTCTCGATCCGCATAAAACAATAGATACTTTCGGAGATACCTGTAGTGCACCTTTATAGTCACCCAGTTACGTTGTGACGTTTGATACACCCAAAGCACTCCTACGGTATCCAGGAGTTACACGCTCTCATGGTCAAAGGAAGAGATACTTGACATTGGCAAAGCTCTAGCAAACGAACTACACGATCTTTGTGCTAGGCTTAGGATTGGGTCTTGTCCATCACATCATTCTCCTAATGATGTGATCCCGTTATCAATGACATCCAATGTCCATAGCCAGGAAACCATGACTATCTGTTGATCACAAAGAGCTAGTCAACTAGAGGCTCACTAGGGACATATTGTGGTCTATGTATTCACACGTGTATTACGATTTCCGGATAATACAGTTATAGCATGAATAAAAGACAATTATCATGAACAAGGAAATATAATAATAACACTTTTATTATTGCATCTAGGGCATATTTCCAACATGTGGTGCTCCCGCAGCACGAACTCGTGCCGAACTCGAGATTTGTTTCTTTACTATACACGCACGCAACAATTTAATGGACATTGTAATCTCAACATGTGATGGGGAGCTCTAAATTTGAATTTGAAACTTATAAAATGAAAAGATTCAAAACAAGTAAACTGGGAGAGAGGGAGTATATCGTAGGATGTGTCCCATACAAAATAAGTCCCCTGGTTTGTCACCACAAAGATGCGATTAGAAAGGAGCACATCGTCTTCCTACTCGTACGGCAACAAATCGGCCGCAGACAGCATGGTCCGCCTTTGACCGCCATATGCAAGGTTTGTGCTATCTTATTCAATCTCACCGTGGTTCCATCGTACCAATTCATGCGGTGGCCCATTGCATGGTTGATCCCAATGTTGGACAAAGGTTCTACAGGAACGGTGTCACCATTGTAAGTGTTGTGTAAATGGATGTTGGTACCCTCCCGTAGATATGCAAGCCAATCTCCACTCGCACTGAGCCTAACCTATGAAATAGTGGGCAGGGGGAGAATTTGGAAATGGACACGAAAGTAGTCTTTAGAATGCATTTACTACGTGATCAAACTCATCTTACCTGCTCATCGGAGAAAATCCTAGTGCCCCTCAATGTCGGCATCTCAAGGGGCGTCAACTTGCAACTACGTCCACGCCGCGCTGCAGAGACCCCCAAGGAAACATCCTCATGCGTTCCACGGAACATCAAGATGCATTTGTATGAGTAGTTTATCTTGTGAGAGAAAAGGATGAACGCGGGAAGGCCTCTAGAGATAGAGATGGACACTACTACTACCAATATGCTGGCCCGTGCGTTGCAATGGATCCAAAGTAGTAGAATAATACTTGTTCACGTGCTTGAAATATAAACACTCTAGTTTTGATATACATGTGTCAGCAGACATGACAGCTTGTCCATGGAAGTTGAACCACGACGACCATCACGTTTCTTGTTTCTACCACTTCCACACCCACACGCGATTCCCACGACGCCGCTCCAACCCACGGCACGACGTCCCCCGACGTGGACATGGATCCTCTGACGTGTCTATCACTGCATTGCCCTGCCTTTCCTTCGCTGACAGGTGGGACCCATGCTTATGGGTCCCACATGTCAGTGACAGAATGGTAGGATTGTTCGCGTCAGGGGATCCTCATCCCCCCGACGTGCCCCTCATCCCTCTCGGCCCCACCGCTCCTCTGCCTTTGTGTGCATGACATGCGGGCCAGCTGAACTGCAGCGACCATCAACTTTCTACCACATACACACCGATTGAACGCGGTTTGCCTGCTCCGCTGCTGTGCTCCGATCCGTACTCCCGCACCATCAAATTTTCATCCAGTGGATGTGACACATTTCGTCCTGGGCATAAATCCTCAGTTGCACTACTTATGTACTACAGGTAGTACCCGCCGGTGTGGCCATCTACGCCTTGTAACGCCCCGACGCCCAGCTGTGGCACCCTCGCCACGGCCATGCCACCACGGGCCGGTTCATCTCGAACGAGTGAGTCGCGAACCACGCCACCACCATGAGAATGACATGTGGGCCAGCCGCATTTAAGGTTTGCATGTCATTGACTCATAGGCCGGGCACTAAGCCACTGAAGTTCGGTCCCGTGGGCCCCGAGAGGGAAATATAACTCCTGCGGCAGGCCTTGTGGTGCTCCCGCAGGACGAGCTCGTGCCAAAACTGGAATTTGTTTCTTACTACTACCAACTAGTACTAGTAAGGTACATGTGCATTGCACGCATGAGATTCTTGTGGTTTGTGCATTATGCTTTCTACATGTGGAGTTTTCTGGATTCTAACATGTGGCAAAATCTGGTGGAATGTAAGGTTAGGCAAGTTTGATTAACTTAGGTGAGTGTTTAGTTCAAGCCACACCTTAGGCAAGCCACACTAAGGCCCCACATGACATACACACAAAAAATGTGGCAAGATTCCCTTAGGCTTGCCAACTTGTGGCTCTCATTTTGAAGAACTTATAACTTTGCCTAAGCTTAGTTGTGGCAAAGTTAGTCATGAATTAAGTTCAACCATGGAGTCTTCTAGATTATACATGTGGCAGAATCTGGTGGATGATATCCAACGGCCAGTAGTGCTCAGATTTGCCATCTTTGTACCGTCGGATTGGCTTCATCCAACGACCAACTTTCAAAGTTTTTCACACACTATATAGGGGGTATAGATATAGATGTGACGGTCCATTGCAATGGATCCAAAGTATATCTATTTAGTGGAGTGCACTCTAAACACATTATCTATTTATTTTTCTCTAACCTTTCGTAGCCATGCAACCAAGCCACATAAGCTTTACGGGTGCCCCCCACATCATATTATTCATACTACGTTGATTGAAAAAAAGATAAATGACCCAAAACAAGATCTTCCCATTTTTTGTTCCTACGATGTTGTGCCGTGCACGTACCTACTACTCCCTCCGTTCCAAAATAGACGACCCAACTTTGTACTAAAGTTAGTATAAAGTTGAGTCATCTATTTTGGAACGGAGGGAGTAGTTGTATAGTGGTAGTACTAGTAATATAGAGTAGTTAGGAGTACAAAGTTGGTACTAGTAGGAGTAGTACTAGTACGGAATGCTCCTACTCTATCAACGAACCCCATCTGACACCAAATTTCTTGGCTTCTGTGCTACAGCTAGATCTTCCCCTCGTTTCTGTTTTCCAACCCGGTGGTGGGCGGGGTGTCGGTTTGCTCAACGGTGGTCCCACATGAAAGTGAAAATGCTATGCAACACGCCTTACCTAAGCTATGTGTCGTGCCGGACAGGACGTGGAGTACTCTCGATTCCCAGGCGTGTGGGGGTGCGACGCGAATGCGGCAGGCCTTTTCCTTTTACTAGCAATGTGCTCGTGCGTTGCGACGGATCCAAAGTAGTAGAATAGTAGTATTTGTTCACAAACTTGAAAGAAATCACTATTGTTTTGATATACTCCTAATATATTACTCCCTCCGTACCTAAATATTTGTCTTTTTTGAGATTTCAAATGGACTATCACATACGGATTATATAGACATATTCTAGTGTTTCTAGCAAGATGCTCGCGCGTTGCATGAAGTTGATGGAAAAGGTAAGCACAACTTATAAATTGATGGATGGAGTACTGGTTACAGTGATGCATATAATTAAGCAAAGGGATCGCACATGTCGGTATCGACTGGAACGAGAATGCAACAACACAATAAGAATTAAGGCCACCATGATGCGATCACAGTGGTGGTTATAGAAGGCAAGAAGAAAGATGGATCCATGAACGTACGACCTACTCCTCCTCAACTTAGTGCGTCGGTCCACCGACCGGCGGCTAAGGAGCGGCGGCTTTTGTGGCGAGGTCGAGGTGCTTCTCAGCAAAGGCATCCAAGGCTTCCAGCCGGTTGAGGAAGGCCAATGTCGTAGCATCCTCACTGGCCTTATAGATACCTATGTACATGATTTGCTCGTACACGTGGATGTGTAGGTCAACGAATTCTTGCAGGGCGTGGTGCCTCGCGGCGAGCGTGACCTCCAGGTGGACATTCTTCGTGGCATCGGCGGGCAGTCACAGGGCCACCAGTGCTTGAAAGAGGTTCCGGCCATGGAGGCCGATTAGGGTGGCAGGCAATGAGGAGCCCGGGCGCGCGAGCTAGAGGAGTATGACGATGTCGTCCGCGGGCTTCTTGAGGACGGTGAACTTGTTGCTGGTGGCAACAATCATCTGGTCCAACTGAGAGTCATAGTTGGCGTCGACGGCGGCCACCCACTAGCCGGTCTCCAACACCGTATGGAGACGATCCTCGGCGCCATGCCGCAGGCCGGCGTCGTGGACCATCTGGCGCAACCGCTGGCCGCTCACGTGCATCGCCGCCATGGGTCTGGAGTGAGCTCTTTTGCGCTTAGTGTAGGTGCTTAGGCAAATGCTTAGGTGCGTACGATGTGGTAGATGCATTGGAATGGAGGGGCGCCTTTATATGAGGGCAATGAGGGCAAACTGCGTTGCATTCACATCGTGCATCCTCTTTTCCCGGACCTCCTCCCATTACTTCCCTCATGCATTAATTTAAGGAGGATGCATTGGCCGTTCAACATATCGGGAACCGCTACTCCCTCCCTCGTCTGCATTAAAGCCATATCGGGAACTGCGTCGCCCGCTGTCAAATCGAGTACTCCCTCCGTCTAGGTGAGTATTAAATCAGCTTACAAAAACCAAATAGTAAACACATAGGCGTGGTTCATTAACTCTCGTGTTGTTTCTTATTTTTTGACATAAATAGAGGAATCAACCAATAAGAGATGTGGGGCTTGTATGCTTTTAATGACTTGAGACTATCAAACATGACATGCAGTGGTCAGTTCGTTGCACAAGAAAAAATACAACCCACGTCAGCACACACACATCTTATAGCATCACATCCAATGGCTATAAAAGATGAATGAGACCAAATTATATCTCATCTAGATGAGTTCTAGCAAAACTGTATTAATAATACTTAGTACTCCTGCGCCATGTATCATATATTAGTATCATGTAGTACTTTATTTATTTCCATGTATGACACATAGTACTCAACTCTCTCTCTCTCTTTCTTCATTTAATTCTATGACACCTCATCAAAATTGCCTAGTTGGCATGCATGATATAGCTATGATACTACCATTACAACCAGCCTTAGCAAATACTACACATTAAGTTCTCTCGTTTTCCTCTCCACCTTGGTCACCTAGACGGAGGGAGTATACTGCGTGGGCTTTTCCTGCGCGGTAGGCGGGGCAGTTCTGCCTAGTCGGTTCAGTAGAGACGCAAGAAGATGAGGGAGTAGGCTGCTGCAAACGTTGGGATGTGTGATTTGACAGCGAGTTACTGTTGGACAGGTGGGGCCCCGTGATTTGACTTGCCATTATCATTTTAACTGCGGCGCTACGACTGGCATGAGTCTCCAGATTCCTGACCACCTCCATACAGGTGCCTCTCCCAATGCTCCACCATGTAGACTGTAGTAGAGGCTGGCTATTGCATGAGAGCCCACTTCTCCACTTTTTCCTTGCCTCTCTTTCCTCCACATATGCAAAAATGCCATGTAAAGTGCACTATTGTACTTACTTGCTCGTACAGGTGCTAAGCTTGCCACATAGGCATAAAGTCTGATGTGGCAAGTTAATCAAGAAGAGAGAGACTAGTTTGGTGACCCAAGGAAGAAACGGTGCTAAGCGCATGTACCTAGGTGAAAAGACAATTTTGAGTCTATAGCTAATTAAATGAAGCAAACTTAGCAACAAAAAACTAATAGGCACACCATTTCATTGGAAGAGGTCACTCCTTGGCAAATGCAATAAATACTAGTACTCCCTGTGTCCCATAATATAAGAACGTTTTTGGCACTACGCTAGTGTCAAAAACGTTCTTATATTATGGGACGGAGGGAGTACGAAGAAAGAGATAGAGAGAAGTAAAAAAATACACTTATAGCCAACCTTATAGCTAACCTTGCTGTAGTATGAGTGACTAAGTGATGACTATGTATGACATGCCAACATCAGATAGCCTAACGCACCGTGTTAAATCTCCAAGGGCGCGACCGCGCGTGCGATGCGATGGTCGTGGTAGGTGAGGGAGTCCTGGATTAGGGGGTATCCATACAGCCGGACTATATACATCGTCCGGACTATTGAAGCGTGAAGATACAAGACTCAAGACTCTGGCCCGTGTCCGGATGGGACTCTCCTTTGCGTGGAAGACAAGCTTGGCAATTCGGATATTATATTTCCTTCCTTGTAACCGACTCCATGTAAACCCTAGCCCTCTCCGGTGTCTATATAAACCGAAAAGGATGGTCCTTAGAAGGTCGATCACAATTATAATCATACCATCATATGCTAGCTCCTAGGGTTTAGCCTCTACGATCTCGTGGTAGATCTACTCTTGTACTACTCATATCTTCAATATTAATCAAGCAGGAAGTAGGGTTTTACCTCCATCGAGAGGGCCCGAACCTGGGTAAACATTTTGTCCCTTGCTTCCTGTTACCATCAGCCTAAGACGCACAGATCGGGACCCCCTACCCGAGATCCGCCGGTTTTGACACCGACATTGGTGCTTTCGTTGAGAGTTCCTCTGTGTCGTCGCTTCGAGGCTCGATGGCGTCTTCAATCGCCAACAACACGGTCCAGGGCAAGACTTTTCTCCCCGGATAGATCTTTGTGTTCGGCGGCTTCGCACTGCGGGCCAATTCGCTTGGTCATCTGGAGCAGATCGACAGCTACGCCCTGGCCACCAGATCAGGTTCGGAAACTTGAACTACACGGCGGATATTCGCGAAGACTTGATCTTCGATGGATTCGACCCTGTGCCAGGAGCGCCGGACAGTCGCGACGAGCACGGCCTAGACCTGCTGTCGGACACTGCTCGGGACATCACCCCTGCAGTAGCCCCGGATCTAAATCTGGAGCAGGTTGCGTTGCCCAAGGACGGAGGGGTAGACCCTGCCCCGTGAGCCGCATACTCATCGGCTGTGGAGCCGAACACAGGTCTCACCTCTGTGGAGGCCTGTAACCCCGGGCCCCTGGACTCGTATCCGGTTTTGGGTTCTGGTCCGCACACCCTCGAGCCAGCCGAGCCAGGTTGGGCTCCGGTAATGGAGTTTACCGCTGTGGACATCTTTCAGCACTCGCCCTTTGGCGACATGCTGAACTCATTGAAGTCTCTCTCTTTGTCAGGAGGCTCTGGGCCGAACTATGTCCGGCTTGAGTGGGAAGCAGGTGACGAAGGAATTCATTGCCCACCCACCACCCACTTCATTGCCATGGTCGATGACTTAACCGATGTGCTTGACTTCGACTCCGAAGACATCGACGGTATGGACGACGATGCAGGAGACGTACAGGAGCCACCGCTCACAGGGCGGTGGACATCCACCTCTTCATACGATATATATATGGTGGACACTCTGAAAGAAACCAATGGCGATGAGGCAACGGAGGATAACCCCTCCAACAAGAAAGCAAAGCATGGGCGTCGCCAACGCCGCTCCAAGCCCCGCCAAGGCAATACCGGCACCAGAGACGAAAACAATCCGGACAGTGCCGACGATGAATACAACCCCGATCAGCCCGCCTTCGAGCGGGCCAAGTAAGAAGATGGGCAGGATAGCCCAGATGAATAGGCGACGGACGGGTATCCGGAGGAGGACAAGTACATGCCCCCCTCCGAAGACGAGATTAGCCTCAGCGACGACGAGTTCGGCGTGCCCGAGGACCCCGCGGAGCAGGAGCGCTTCAAGCGCCGGCTTATTCCACTGTGAGAAGCCTGAAGAAGAAGCAGCAGCAGCTTCAAGCTGATCAAGACCTGCTCACAGATAGTGGACAGAAGTCCTGGCAGCCGAGGAATATGGACTCGAGCGCCACACGGCTGACAGGCCGCCTCGAGGTCGGGATAAAATGGCATATCAGCCCGAATACCAGCCTACACCCCCGCGCCAGTTTACTACGGCCTGGGGCAATACTCGGGACCTGCGCGATAGATTGTATAACACCGTAGGACAACCAAGATCGATCTACGGATCACGGGGGCGCGCCGCAGCACATGACGACGACCGTCATACCGGATACACTAACAGAAAATCCGACCGGGCCGAACACAACCAGTCAGACGCAGCTGGACTGCGTCGCGACATAGCCCGGCACAGAGGCGCCGCACACCCCCTCTGCTTCACCGATGAAGTGATGGATCATGAATTCCTCGAAGGGTTCAAACCCGTAAACATCGAATCATATGATGGCACAACAGACCCCGCGGTATGGATCGAAGATTTCCTTCTCCACATCCACATGGCCCGCGGAGACGATCTACATGCCATCAAGTATCTTCCCCTTAAGCTCAAAGGACCCGCCCGGCACTGGCTAAACAGCCTGCCCACAAATTCCATTGGCAGTTGGGAAAACCTGGAAGATGCATTCCTTGACAACTTCCAAGGCACATATGTGCGACCTCCGGATGCCGATGACTTGAGCCACATTACTCAACAGCCAGGAAATTCTAGACTCGGTTCCTAACTAAAAAGAACCAAATAGTTGACTGTCCGGACGCTGAAGCCCTGGCGGCCTTCAAGCATAATATCCGTGACGAGTGGCTCGCCCGACACCTCGGCCAGGAGAAACCCAAGTCCATGGCAGCTCTCACGACACTAATGACCCGCTTTTGCGCGGGCGAGGACAGCTGGTTGGCTCGTAGCAGCACTACGCCACATTCGGGCACTTCAGATGTCCGTGACAATAATGGCAAGCTACGGTGCAACAGACACAAGCGACGAAACAATGGCGACAACACCGAAGGCACGGCGGTCAATGCCGGATTCAGCGGATCCAAATCCGGTCAGCGGAAGAAGCCATTCAAAAGAAACAATCAGGGACCGTCCAGTCTAGACCGTATACTGGAGCGCTCGTGCCAAATTCATGGCACCCCGGACAAACCAGCCAACCACACCAATAGAGACTGCTGGGTATTTGGACAGGCCGGCAAAGTAAACGCCGAAAACAAGGACAAGGGGCTGCACAACGACGATGACGAGGAGCCCCGGCGTCCGAACACGGGGGGACAGAAGAAATTTCCCCCAGGTGAAAACGGTCAACATGATCTACGCCACTCACATCCCCAAGCGGGAACGGAAGCGAGCACTACGGGACGTCTACGCGATGGAGCCAGTCGTCCCCAAATTCAACCCATGGTCAGCTTGTCCGATCACCTTTGATCGTAGGGATCATCCTACTAGCATCCGTCACGGCGGCTCAGTCGCATTGGTTCTAGACCCAATCATAGACGGATTTCACCTCACAAGAGTCCTTATGGACGGAGGCAGCAGCCTGAACCTGCTTTATTAGGACACAGTGCGCAAAATGGGCATCGATCCTTCAAGGATCAAGCCCACCAAAACCACCTTTAAAGGTGTAATTCCTGGAGTAGAGGCCCGTTGTACGGGCTCTATAACATTGGAAGTGGTCTTTGGATCTCCGGATAACTTCTGAAGTGATGAGTTAATCTTCGATCGTCCCTTTCCGCAGTGGTTACCACGCACTACTCGGATGAACCGCATTCGCTAGATTCAATGCGGTACCACACTATGCATACCTCAAGCTCAAGATGCCAGGCCCGCGCGGGGTCATAACAGTCAACGGAAACATGGACCGCTCTCTCCGTACAGAAGAGCATACTGCAGCCCTCGCGGCAGAAGTACAATGCGGCCTCCTCCGGCAAACCACCAATTCGGCGACGACAACCTCAAGCACCGCCAAGCGAGTTTGGAGCACCCCACAACAGGATCACCAGACACGCCAAGAGCGCGACTAGAAGTCCGGCCTCCGCTCAAATCCCATCAAAGCAGCATTCGTGCCATGCGTACACAATTACGCACTCAAAATACCAGGGGCACAGGCAAAGGCGCAGCAGTGGCTCAGTCAACAGTGCGGTATCACCACAACATACCTTCGTAACCTTTTCTTTTACCTTTCAGGACATTGCTTTAGTGCAGCCTCCCCAGAAGAGCCGGATTGTCAGACTTACATAGGAGAGAAAACCAAGGAGGCAACAGGCTTTGCGTACAGAAGGTAACACCCAGGTGGAATCTATTTACGATCGTTATACCTATTTTATCTATCTGTACGTAGCTTGCCTCTGGATAGGATATGTCAAATAATCCTATTTATCTCCGCTTAATGCATTCATTGTAAACATACGCTTAAATGTATTATTCATCAATGGGAGATCATATATAGTGTCAGCTTATTATCCTTATTTGAGCATTTTTTCTTACAAATGTTTATCTGATATTGCATCCGTACACCTTGGTACGTTCAGTTCGCCAGGGGCTTCTTATGGCACCCCATAATACGACAAGACAAGTCCGAACACTTTCAATAGTGCGGCACCCCGAACTTATAGCACTATATACATCAGCTCCGAATCGTGTCTTGGGTCTACAGTTGGGTTAGCCCGGCTCCCTTGTTTTGGTGCCTTATGTTCCGTTATATCGGCTAAGGTAGCGCAGGGAGAACTACTGCGATTGTGTCCCGGTTCTTCCGGACGAGCACCTCAGTAGAGAAAGCTGAAAACTGACCGGCATGATGTGGCGAGAGCTGGTCGCTGTTCGAGAGGTCTTAAAATCCTTAAAGATTTTTCCGCTTTATGCGATAAATTGGCTTCGTCCGATCTAGGCGTATATAACGCCCCAATTCGGCCTTCCGGATTCTAGGGGCTTCGCCGAAATTTAAAATTGTAGACTTCTATGGCTAAGTGAAGGTTATAAAGCCGAATAGTCCGATTGCCTTGTTCGCTGCGCCGGACACCTCCTTGAAGGACCAAACACTTGGATAAAGGGTGTCCAGGTTTTCCACGAACACCCCACTACTAGTTACATGGGGGCGGAAGCCGACGACTGGCCTACTTTCAGAATTTTATAAACAGCCGCATAGAAGGTAATATCTTAAATAACAAAAGTGCTACATAGCACAAGTAACTTCGTCCTTAAATTACAAACATGACAGAAGTGAATTCATTCTAAAATTGTGTCCTTGGTACATTCATCGGCCACGAGACGAGCACCCTTCATAATGCCTTCATAATACTTCTCCGGATAGCGATGTGCCTTGCCTTCCGGCGGCCCGTCCTTCACGAGCTTCTCTGCATCCAGCTTGCCCCAATGCACCTTCGCACGGGCAAAGGCCCGGCGGGCACCCTCAATGCAAACGGATCGCTTGATGACTTTGAGCCGCGGACAGGCATTCACCATCCGCTTGATCAGGCGGAAGTAACTAGTGGGCAGGGGCTCACCAGGCCACATCCGGACTATGAAATCCTTCATAGCCACTTCGGCCGCCCTGTGGAGTTCGACCAACTGCTTCAGTTGGTCACTCAGAGGCGTTGGATGTTCGGCCCCAGCATACTGGGACCAGAACAACTTCTCCGTTGAGCTCCCCTCCTGGGCACGGTAGAACTCTGCGGCATCTGATACGCTGCGTGGCAGATCTGCGAATGCCCCTGGAGAGCTCCAGACTCGGGTAAGTAAAAGAAACGCCTCCTCCACATGTTTGCTTTGCATAAAGAATTTCTTACCCGCCGCAATCTTTTTGGCCTCCTGGATTTCCTGATGTGCCTTTTCGGCTTCGGCCTTGGCGTCTTTTATACTTGAAAGGGCCTTCGTAAGCTCGTCCTCTTTCGCCTTAAGCTCATGCTCCACGGCCTCGAACTTCTTGCCGAGATCCTGGAGCTCTTGTTGTACCTCGCCCACTCTAGCATCTTGCTTTTCGCGCTCCTTGCATTCCAAGGCTGCCTTGTCTTCAGCCTCGGACAGCGCTTTCTTCAGAGACGCCACTTCGGTGGTGGCCTCTGTTACAATATCACGACGCTCCGTTGTTAGCATAACCAATTTTATCTATCATTCATTATATGAGAGAGGGGAATCATTCACCTTTGCTCTCTTCGAGCTGCCTCCTCGCGAGGTCGAGCTCTCCTTGCGCCTGCTCCAGGTCCTGTTTTAATTCGGTGATCTCGGCTGTACGGACAGCAGCGGCAAGCAGCACAGCCTGTTTATTCACATTCAAACTTCTTGTTAGACTCCTGCGGATTATAATTGACCCTCCGTCTGGTCTTTCTTTCCGAACACCAAACAGAGTATCAGGGGCTACTACCTATCGGGTGGTAATTTCATACATTTTATTACTTACCTCAAAGCCTGTTAAGAGGCTGGCGCAAGCTTCGGTTAGTCCGCTCTTGGCGGACAAAACCTTCTGAATCACCGCACTCATAAGAGTACGGTGCTCTTCATCCATGGAAGCGCTTCCAGCAGACAATCCAATGCCTCGGGCGTAGCGGAAGTCCTCGGCACAGACGGCTCGCCCTCCTTAATGAGGGGCTGCCCGCCTGAGTCCGGAACCACGGGAGGTTCCGGAACAGTGTTCGGCTAAGAGTCCGGCTTACTCTGGCTCTCATCAACACGATTCGCGGGGATCTTGAACCCCGCATGTCCGACGTCTGGGATGCTGCCTTGGGGCGCCTCCAGATCCACCTCCCCCCACTCTGGGAGCCTTTGGGACAACACCTCCGTGTCATCCACAGGTTGAGGAGTAGTGGCCGTCGGGAGTTTGTTCATTGCCGACTCACTCAAAGACCCGTCCGAAGACGACACCTCGGGATGGACCCTAGCCGGAGTACATACAAGTTCGGCGTTATAACAAAACTATGAAGCAGAATTACGATAGAGTGCGGATACTTACGACCGCACTAGGGGCTTCTTCCTGGGCAGCCACCCCTCCTCGCTATCGGCGGCGGTGGCGGAGTAGTCCGGAAGGGATGCCTTTCCCTTCTTGGACGTCCCAGCCTCCCCCTCTGGGGTGGCCTTCCTTTTCTTCTCCCCCTAATACGGGGAGGTGGAGTTTCTTCTTGTTTTCCCCCGCCTCCGCGGGAGGAATCTGCCTCGTCGTCATCGGACGACAAGGGTATGACGGCCCTGCGCCGGGGGCCTTTCCTGGCCCCCTGGTCCGCCCTCTCAGGTCCCTCGTCCTCTCCGGATGGGGCGACCTCCTCTTCTTCTTCTTCCTCCTCTTCGGGGGAGGAGTGTGCCTCGTCATCTTCGAACGAGACTTCCGGCGCGACCTTACGTCGAAGACCCTTTTGCATCCCCGGGGCCTTCTTCTCCGGCACCTTGTAGCGCGCCGGGACCAGCATCTCCGTCAGGAGAGCATCAGCCGGGTTTTCTGGCAGCGGAGCCGGACAGTCAATCTACTCCGCTATCGCCACGTAATCCTGAACAAATAAGCACAATTACTTGAGGCTCCCTCGTGAATATATTGGGAAGAACTGAATCCGGTGAATTCACCTCAGCAGGAGGCCGCGCGGCGTGGAGCCCACGATCCTCGAATGTGGGAGGAGGTACTTCCGAGGCCTTGAACAACGCCTTCCATGCATCTTCATGCTTCATGCCGTAGAGCCTCTGGAGCGTCCGGTGTTCGGCCGGAACGAACTCCCACAGATTGAATGCTCGTTGAGGGAGTCCCGGACTAGGGGGTGTCCGGATAGCCGAACTATCATCATCGGCCGGACTCCAAGACTATGAAGAAACAAGATTGAAGACTTCGTCCCGTGTCCGGATGGGACTTTCCTTGGCGTGGAAGGCAAGCTTGGCGATACGGATATGTAGATCTCCTACCATTGTAACCGACTCTGTGTAACCCTAGCCCTCTCCGGTGTCTATATAAACCAGATGGCTTTAGTCCATAGGACGAACAACAATCATACCATAGGCTAGCTTCTAGAGTTTAGCCTCCTTGATCTCGTGGTAGATCTACTCTTGTAACCCACATCATCAATATTAATCAAGCAGGACATAGGGTTTTACCTCCATCAAGAGGGCCCAAACCTGGGTAAAAACATCGTGTCCCTCGTCTCCTGTTACCATCCGCCTAGACGCACAGTTCGGGACCCCCTACCCGAGATCCGCCGGTTTTGACACCGACATTGGTGCTTTCATTGAGAGTTCCTCTGTGTCGTCACCGATAGGCTCGATTGCTTCTTCGATCGTCATCAACGACGATGCAGTCTAGGGTGAGACCTTCCTCCCCAGACAGATCTTTGTATTCGGCGGCTTCGCACTGCGGGCAAATTCGCTTGGCCAGCTGGAGCAGATTGAAGGCTACGCCCCTGGCCATCAGGTCAGATTTGGAAGTTTGAACTTCACGACTGATATCCGCGGGGACTTGATCCTCGACGGATTCGAGCCACAGCCGAGCATGCCGTACTGTCACAATGGGCATGATTTAGCTCTGCAGCCGGACAGTACCCTGGAGGCCGCACTCGAACCCGCTCCGATCTTCGACTCGGAGCTGGCTGCGCAGACCAAGGCTGGATGGCTAGACACCGCCTCGGGGGCTGCAACCTCTACGGCAATAGAGCCGAACACCGATCTTGTCCCCCATGAAGCTCGTGACTCCGAGGTGCCGGACTCCGGACCTCCCGCGCCCCCTCCAGTCGAATCCGATTGGGCGCCGATCATGGAGTTCACCATGGCAGACATCTTTCAACACTCACCTTTTGGCGACATCTTGAGTTCGCTAAAGTACCTCTCGTTATCAGCAGAGGCCTGGCCGGACTGCGGCCAGGACGGTTGGGATGCGGACGACGAAGAAATTCAGAGCCCACCCACCACCCGCGGTAGCAGCCTAAACCTGCTTTATCAGGACACGGTGCGCAAAATGGGCATAGACCCCTCAAGTATTAAACCTACCAAGACGACCTTTAAAGGCGTCATACCAGGTGTAGAAGCCAATTGTACAGGCTCAGTTACACTGGAAGTGGTCTTCGGATCCCCGGATAACTTCCGAAGCGAGGAGTTAATCTTCGACATAGTCCTGTTCTGCAGCGGCTATCATGCCTTGCTCGGACGTACCGCGTTCGCAAAGTTCAACGCGGTGCCGCACTACGCATACCTCAAGCTCAAGATGCCAGACACTAGAGGAGTCATCACGGTCAACGGAAACACTGAACGCTCCCTCCGAACGGAGGAACATACATCGGCTCTCGCGGCAGAAGTACAAAGCAGCCTTTTAAGGCAATTCTCGAGTCCGGCTGCCAAGCGGCCGGACACAGCTAAGTGTGCCCGGAGTAACCTACAACACGACCACCTGGCCCGTTCCGAGCACGCGTAGCAGTGCGGCCCCAACCCCAGCCCCTGTAAAACATCAAGACAGACCCTTCGCGTACTCCATTACGCTCTGAAGATACCATGGGCATGGGGCAAGGGGCTCGACCACGATAAGCCCAGACTGCGGCTCAACCGCACCAGGGGCTCTTAAGTGTGTCATTTCTTTTTTCTTTTCCTTTTATTTTTTACCTACAGGACTCCGTTCGTCAGAGGCCCTGTCCGGCAGCAGACATGCCGAACCCACGATGCAATAGCCAGGGAAGGAGAAAGGCTACGACGAAAATCCAGGTGGTCTCCATTATGAGCATTAAATCTGTTTTATGCATTATACCGTAGCCTACCCCTGGAGGAGGACATGTTAAATAGTCCCATCCCTTGCTTACCGCACCACTTGTATCGTCCTGCACTTACAGCAGTTTTTATTGAATAAAGCAATGCAGCACATTTTTTGCTTCCAATTGCATTTCTTTCTTACACATATGTTCATCTATGACATGTTGCATCCGTACGTTTTGGTACGGCTAAATACACCAGGGGCTTATGTTTCCCGCGCTATGGTGTGATAAGTCCGAACACTTTCACAAGTGCGGCACCCCGAACTTATAGCATTATATGGATCGGCTCCGAATCATGTTCTTGGGTCAATAGTTGGGTTTGCCCGGCTCCCATGTTTTGGTACCTTACATTCCGTTTTATCGGCTAAGGTAGCACTGGGAGAACCACTGCGATTCCGCTCCAGTTGAGCTGGGTTAACGCCTCAGTGGAGAAAGCTAAAACTGACCGTCATGATGAGGCGAGAGCTGGTCGCTGTTCGAGAGGTTCTTTGCGAGTCCCTAAAGACTTATGCTGCTTCGAGCGAGGAGCCGGATTCTGTCCGGCCAAGGCGTGGATAGCGCCCCAAATTCGGCCTTCCGAAAACTAGGGGCTTCGCCGAAATTTAAAATTATAGAATTCTATGGCTAAGTGAGAGTGTTCAAGCATTATAAGTCCGGTTGCCTTGTTCGTTGTGTTGAGCGCCTCCCTAGCTGGACCCAAAAATGGGAACAAGAGCGCTCGAGTTTATCCCGAACACCCCAGCACTCGTGGCATGGGGACTGAAGCCGACGACTTGCCATCTCTCAGATTTGATAAACAGCCGCACAGAAGGTAATATTTTAAATTAACAAGTGTTGCTTAGCGCATATGAACCAAGTTTTCAGCGCACAGGATAACAAAATGCAAGTCTACTCAAATATTACATCTTTGGAGCACTCACCCGCAATAGTGCGGGCGCCCTTCAGCACACTCTTATAATACATCTCGGGCATACGATACTCCTTGCCCTCTGGTGGTGGGTCCGTCACAAGCTTCTGGGCATCCATCTTGCCCCAGTGCACCTTTGCGCGGGCAAGGGCCCGACGGGCACCTTCAATACAGGCGGAGTGCTTGATGACTTCAACCCATGGGCACGCATCCACCAACCGCCGCACCAGGCCGAAGTAGCTCCCAGGCATGGCCTCCTTGGGCCACAGCCGAACTATGAGGCCCTTCATGGCCTGTTCGGCCGCCTTGTGGAGCTCGACCAGCTGCTTCAGCTGGTCGCTAAGGGGCACCGGATGTCCGGCCTCAGCATATTGAGACCAGAAGACTTTCTCCGTCGAGCTCACCTCCTTGGCCCGGTAGAATGCGGCAGCATCAGACCCGCTGCGAGGAAGATCTGCGAACGCTCCTGGAGAGCTCCGAATTCGGGTAAGCGACAGGTAATTAACACTCACATGCTTACTTTGCATGAAAAATGCCTTACCCGCTGCTATTTTCTTTACTGCCTCGATCTCCTGGAGGGCCTTGTAGGCTTCGGCCTTAGCGGCTTTGGCACTCTCAAGAGCCGTTGCAAGCTCAGACTCTCGAGTCTTCGAGTCACGCTCCAGGCTCTCATGTTTCTGCACGAGATCCTGGAGCTCTTGTTGTACCTCCGCCACCCGCGCCTCCTGTTTCTCTCGCTCGGTGCGCTCCGCAGCCGCATTGCATTCGGCCGCGGCCACCGCCTCCTTCAGGGTCGCCACCTCGTTAGTGGCCCCTGCAATACCCCAGTTATCCTTGTCATTTTTCTTGCAACCAAATCCTTTTCTGTAAGGTGGAATTTTCATAAGGTATTACTCACCTTCTTTTTCCTCGAGCTGCTTCTTGGCATGGCCGAGCTCGTTCTCGGACCGCTCGAGGTTTTCCTTCAAAATATTGACCTCCACAGTCAGTGCGGCAGAGGTCAGCAGCACAGCCTGCAATCCCATATTGACATATTTTCATGACTCCTGTGTTTATCTTTCTAAAGATCCTCAGTCCGGCTTTTCTTTCCGAACACCGAACCGAGCATCAGGGGCTACTGTATATGCGGTACCATTTTACATATATTGAAATTCTTTCCTCAAAGCCTGTTAGAAGGCTGCTGCAGGCTTCGGTCAGCCCGCTCTTGGCGAGCTGAACCTTCTGAATCACCGCACTCATAACAGTGCGGTGTTCCTCTTCGATGGAGGCGCCGTTGAGCGCCTCCAGCAAATGATCCGGCACCTTCGGTTGGACGGAGGCAGCCGGAGTCGCGGTCTTGCCCTTCTTACGAAGGGGTCGCCCGCCAGACTCCGGAGCCACTATGGGTTCCGGGGCTGAGTCCGGTGCAAAGTCCGGGAGGTTGTCCTGCGACACCTCCGGGGCCCTCTCCTCCTGGTGGGTCCCTTCCTGGGATCCCACCTCGACATCGTCCGCATCACGGGGGGTGGAGGCAGTCAGAAGAGAATCCATATCCGACGCCCCTAAGGACCCACTCGACGAAGTGGGGAGATCATCCTTAGGCGGACTGCAGGGTTGTATGCGGCATTAGAAAGACATTATGTGGCGGAAAATAAAAACCTTGAAGTTATTCGGGAGTCCGGATACTTACGATCTCGCCAGAGGCTTGGCCCTTGGAGGCCAGTCCTCGTCGTCGTCACTAGCGTTGGCGGAACAGTCCGGGGGAAGAGTTTTTCCCCTCTTGGACCCTTCGGCCTCCCTTGCTGGGGAAGCCTTCCTTTTCTTCCCTCCCCCCGCTGGGGGAGAGGCTTTCTTCTTCTTCTCCTCGCCTTGGTGGGAGGAGTCGGCCTCGGATTCATCGTCTGATAGCACCTGAAAACGGGAACTCCTCCGAGTCCCCGTGGCCTTCTTCTTGGCCTTCTTCTCCGGCACCACGTGGGGTGCCGGAGCCAGCAGCCCCGTTAGGCGGGCGTCGGCTGGGTCCTCTGGCAATGGGGCCGGACAAATAGCCTGTGCTGCCTTCTTCAGCCAGTCCTGTCAAAGGAAAGGGAGTTTAGATCCCGCATAGAGTCAAACTATGAATAACAAGCATCCCTTAAAGGACAAAATCATTTACCTCATCAGTCGGGCGCTGCGAGCGGAATCCGCGATCTTCGGTAGCGGATGCGGGAGCTTCGGCGCCCTTGAACAGCACCTTCCAGACATCTTCGTACATAGTGTCAAAGAGCCCGCTCAGGGTCTGGTGCTGCGCCGGATCGAACTCCCACATGTTGAAACCCCGTCGTTGGCACGGGAGAATCCGACGGATGAGCATGACCTAGACTACATTGACGAGCTTGAGCTTCTTGTCCACCAGCTTCTGGATACAGGCTTGGAGTCCGGTCAGCTCCTCCGAATTCCCCCAGATCAGGCCACTCTCTTTCCAGGAGGTGAGCCGTGTAGGGATGCCGGATCTGAATTCGGGGGCCGCCGCCCAATCGGCGTCACGCGGCTCAGTGATGTAGAACCACCCCGATTGCCACCCCTTGATGGTTTCCAAGAAAGTACCCTCCAGCCACGTAACGTGGGACATCCTGCCCACCATGGCGCCTCCGCACTCCGCTTGGCTGCCCTTCACAACCTTCGGCTTGACACTGAAGGTCTTGAGCCACAAGCCGAAGTGGGGCTGGATGCAGAGGAAGGCCTCACACACGACGATAAACGCCGAGATGTTGAGGATAAAATTTGGGGCTAGATCATGGAAATCTAGGCCGTAGTAGAACATGAGCCCCCGGACAAAGGGATGAAGTGGGAAGCCCAGTCCGCGGAGGAAATGGGGAAGGAATACTACCCTCTCATGGGGCCTAGGGGTGAGGATGAGCTCTCCCTCGTCGGGGAGCCGATGCGCGATATCGCTGGACAAGTATCCAGCGCTGCGCAGCTTCTGGATATGCCCCTCCGTGACGGAGGAGGCCATCCACTTGCCTCCCGCTCCGGACATATTTGGAGAAGGTTGAGGTCAGATGTGCGGGCTTGGGCGCTAGAGCTCGAGTTCACGGAGATCGATAAGCCAAGGAGGAAGAAGGCGCAGGTAAAAGGATTGGATCTTTATCCCCTTATATGGGCGGACGGAAACATGCGTCCCCACCGGCCTGATAAAACTCGCTAGATCCCAAGCGCCGCAATCAATGGCGCGGTTGGGTTACCCACGTCCGTATTGATGGGAATCCCGGAATAAGGGGAACACGCTCTCTGCTTCGACAAGACGTGCCAAGGAAACTGCCTTGCTAAACGCGCTGAGGTGGAACAATAAAAACAATTCGAGTAAAGGCTTGGAAGTGGTGTGATGTCACGCCGCAGAATACGTCAGCAGATTGATCTTGTGTAATATTATTCTCTCTATGGTGGTATGTGGAATTTATTTTTGCAGAGCCGGACACTATCCTGGTGTTCACAATCTTCTATAAATTATTCGGAGGAGGAACCCGCCTTGCAATGCCGAAGACAATATGCGCGCCGGACTCGTCGTCATTGAAGCCTGGTTCAGGGGCTATTGAGGGAGTCCCGGACTAGGGGGTGTCCGGATGGCCGAACTATCATCATCGGCCGGACTCCAAGACTATGAAGAAACAAGATTGAAGACTTCGTCCCGTGTCCGGATGGGACTTTCCTTGGCGTGGAAGGCAAGCTTGGCGATACGGATATGTAGATCTCCTACCATTGTAACCGACTCTGTGTAACCCTAGCCCTCTCCGGTGTCTATATAAACCGGATGGCTTTAGTCCATAGGACGAACAACAATCATACCATAGGCTAGCTTCTAGAGTTTAGCCTCCTTGATCTCGTGGTAGATCTACTCTTGTAACCCACATCATCAATATTAATCAAGCAGGACGTAGGGTTTTACCTCCATCAAGAGGGCCCGAACCTGGGTAAAAACATCGTGTCCCTCGTCTCCTGTTACCATCCGCCTAGACGCACAGTTCGGGACCCCCTACCCGAGATCCGCCGGTTTTGACACCGACACTCGTCTTTGGCATGGCAGAATCCGGTGAATGAGCATGACCTGGATCACGTTGACAAGTTTGATGTTCTTGTATTTCATGCTCTTGATGCAGTTTTGGAGCCCGGTCAGCTTTGTAGATTCGCCCCAAGACAGGCCCCTCTTTTCCCAGGAGGTGAGCCGCATGGGGGTTTCGGATCGGAATTCAGGGGCCGCCGCCCAGTTGGCGTCACACGGCTCGGTGATATAGAACCACCCCGATTGCCACCCCTTCACGGTTTCCGCAAAGGATCCGTCAAGCCAGGTGACGTTGGGCATCTTGCCCACCATGGCTCCTCCGCACTCCGCTTGCTGGCCGCTCACGATCTTCGGCTTCACGTAGAAGATTTGCAGCCACAAGCCTAAATGAGGCATGATGCGGAGTAAGGCCTCGCATACGATGATGAACGCCAAGATGTTGAGGACAAAGTTTGGGGGCTAGATCATGGAAATCTAGCCCGTAGTAGAACATGAGCCCGTGGACAAAGGGGTGAAGTGGAAACCCCAGTCCACGGACGAAGTGGGCGAGGAACACGACCCTCTCGTGGGGTCCTGGAGTTGGAATGACCTGCCGCCCGCTGTCCGGTAGCCGGTGCGCTATGTCTGCGGCCAAGTATCCGGCCGCCCGAAGATTCGCAATGTGCTCCTCCTTCACGGTGGAAGCCACCCACTTGCCTCCTGCTCCGGACATATTTAGTTGTGCAGAGAAGACTTGGACTAGGGCGCTGGAGCTTTGGGAGGTGAGGATGAGCAAAGGAGGAGGAGGGCGTGGGTGAAAATGAGGGTCCTTTATCCCTTTATAGAGGCGACAAAAGTGGTGCGCCTCCCCACTTGCCCGTTGAGAATCGCTTGCTTCCCAAGCGCCACGATTGATGGTACGGTGGGATTACCCATACCCGTATTGATGAGAATCCCGTGATAAGGGGACACGATCTCTGCTTTGACAAGACGTGTCAAGGAAGCCGCCTCGCTATACGCGTCGTGGCTAGTTGTGGGAAAACGGTTCGAATAATGACCTGGCCGTAATGACATATCACGTCGTCTAAAAAGTTGTCAGCTGAAGTATCATTCTCTCTATGGTGGTATGTGAAGATCATTTTGCAGATCCGGACACGGTCTACGTGTTCGTTAATAACCTTGGAGTATTCGGAAGGAGGAACCCGCCTTGCAATGCCGAAGACAAGACTGCGCGCCGGACTCATCGTCATTGACGCCTGGTTCAGGGGCTACTGAGGGAGTCCTAGATTAGGGGGTATCCGGACAGCCGGACTATGTACATCGTCCGGACTATTGAAGCATGAAGATACAAGACTCAAGACTCCGGCCCGTGTCCGGATGGGACTCTCCTTTGCGTGGAAGACAAGCTTGGCGATCCGGATATTATATTTCCTTCCTTGTAACCGACTCCATGTGAACCCTAGCCCTCTCTGGTGTCTATATAATCCGGAGAGGATGGTACTTAGAAGGCCGATCACAATTACAATCATACCATCATAGGCTAGATCCTAGGGTTTAGCCTCTACGATCTCGTGGTAGATCTACTCTTGTACTACTCATATCTTCAATATTAATCAAGCAGGAAGTAGGGTTTTACCTCCATCGAGAGGGCCTGAACCTGGGTAAACATTGTGTCCCTTGCTTCCTGTTACCATCAGCCTAAGACGCATAGATCGGGACCCCCTACCCGACATCTGCCGGTTTTGACACCGACAGTAGGCGCGACCATGATACGGGCTGCTGGCAGCCCTTGGATCTGAGATCAAACGGTCACATGCTAAATTGCTGAAAATTTTCATAATAACCCTCCAGGATAGGATATTAACCCATAGGTCTAGAATCACACCATGCAACCGTTCGATCTTAGATCCAAGGGCTCTCGGAAGCCCGTATCATGGGAGAATGGAAAGCCACTCCGAGTAAGGTGGCAGTGTCGTTGTTCATGGTGGTTCTAATGCAGTGTATACCGGAGTAGTTGCAAAATTTAATTTCAGGTGTGCTTAGTTTAATTTGAGGGGTGTATTATGCTGAGCCCCCAGCAGAACTATGTTATGTTTCTTCTCGTTACTTTAACTCTTTAGTACGTACATACTAGTATTTCTTACATTTTGTCTTTTAGTTGGTATAGTACTTCCATTTGTTTCTTCACATTATATACGTACAATAAATATGGCCAACATCATATAGCCAGCAGTTTAGTTGTCAAAGAATTTCAGGGTGCTTAGTTTTGTCAAAGAATTCCAGGGTGCTTAGTTTTATTTGAGGGGTGGGTTGTGCACTTGTGCTAGACACCATTATTGTGACAAGCCTTTTTAATAGTACTATATGCATAATTTGGTGACGAGCGCTCTATATATGTACCCGTTTTTTTTAAAAAATTCAAGTTTTGCTCCATGGCGCAATCCATCGATACTACTACTATACAAAAGTGGAGTATATACATTTTTTTAAAAGGCTAGAGGGCGGGGCAGTCTAGCTCGGTCGGTTTCACGAGAGGCGAGGGCCTTTGTGATTTGACGGCTCATTATTGCTGTCAAGTTGAATAGTACTGCACCGCCCGCTGCACGCCCGGCGCCTCCATTAAACCCCTCCATTAAATCCGCATGCAAAACGAGTATCCTACTCCGGCCACACGTCCGTTCATGAGCACGTCGGAATTAAACGCAACACCGGCCGAGCTCCTCCCGTCCGCCCTCAGTTTAAACGAGGCCATACGCCAGCCAAGCTCCTACCGTCCGCCCTCTATTTACACGAGGCCAGACAGATAGTGGGCAAGAATCACACCCCTCCGCCGCTCCCCCATCTCCTCCTTCACCATTTTCTCCACTCTTCCGATGGCTTCCGATGAGCCATTCTCCGGCATATTACCCGGCTGGGTGGCCCGCTGAGCCCTCCGGATACGGGCGAGGCCGTTCGGTGCTTCACCAACCTTGCTTGGCCTAACGGAGCCAGTTGCCGTCCCAAGCAGTTGCGTCGTTCAGCAACTTACCGCTCTAGTTTAGCTCGATGAGGAGTGGCGAGTTGCTCCACGCCGGCACGACGGTGAGAACACCGGTACGGGCGTCGTCGCTGCCACATCGTACCACGCCACCAGTGTCTGTGGTGGCTGCGCCTCCCGTGTCTATGGGCGCGCCTCCTGTGCCTGCGGCAGCGCCATGCAGGCAGAGGCATAAGTCGGGTGCGTGGAGAGCGACGAGTCGGTGGCCAACTTCTCCGTGTCCGCCACCATCATCGAGGATAAGTAGAACACGGGAGGCCGCCGCCACTTGGGACCCATGAAGGCCACCACCGAGGCGACGACCGCGGATTCAGGTGGTTTCTTTGCTGCTTCATCTCTTTCGAGGACCTTCGTCGACCCCGCAAGTGTCTGACGGACATGAGGAAGACAAAGGGATCCGCGGGCGGCCATTTAGAACTAAAATAAGTCTAGATACATCCATTTCTAGGACAAGTATTTCCGGATGGAGGGAGTATTAATTATACAAGAGAGCCGGATTGGCACCTCTTAGTTCATGTAAATGTAATGAAATCCATCATGTTTATATGAAGATCCGGCTTTTTTATACGAAATCCTTCATGCTTATATGAAATCAGTCCGTGTTTGCACGAATTTCATCTGGTTGGTTAGAGTTGTAAAAATGTATGCCGCTGGCGTTTTATGTCGTCCTCCGCGAAAGGAAGCGGGAGGAAATTTGCCGGCTGTCATTGGAGATGCTCTTTATGCTGGAAATAATAGAGTGACATCCAATCCATTTGAGTTAATTGCCTGTATGATTGTGCCTCTATAAAAAGTTAATTGCATGTACAGTGTACACGTGACTTGCAGGGTGGCTACAGCTTCGTACAGAAAGTTAAAAAGAAACAAGTCCATCCTTAATCTTGTATTCTAAGTACTATGTGGGTTCCACTGTCAGTACAGTAGCGAAAGAAGTATATATTAAATAAGTAGAGTAATATATAATATAAAAGTCTAAAGTTAAAAGACAGAATTCAAACTCATGTCATCGTGTTGCGAGCATCCGGCGCTAACCAGCCCAGCACATTTTTGTTGTAGACCATGCTGGATATATATCTCCATGTCTACTCTTATATATACTCCATTCATTCCTAAATATTTGTCTTTTTTCAGATTTCAAATGGACTACCACATACGAATGTGTATGTAGATATATTTTAGAGTGTAGATTCACTCATTTTGCTCCGTATGTCTTTTCAGGAAGGGGTCAGATTTGTCCTTGATTTATTTATAAGGTGTCCAAATGGCACTGCACCGCCAAGAAAAGAGGGTAACATCAAAATTATGGACTACTTTTTTGAGTATGTCGGTAAGGTCCGGTCATAGTCACTTGTTGAAATCTCTAAAAAGACAAATATTCCCTTCGTCCGGAAATACTTGTCATCAAAATGGATAAAAGGAAATGTATCTAGACGTATTTTAGTTTTATATACATCTCTTTTTATCCATTTTTATGACAAGTATTTTCAGATGGAGGGAGTAGAAAACAGAGTTGGTGATGATGGTGTGCGTGCCATCCTGCAATATAGGCCGTCGGATTTATATCTAACGGATAGGAAAGAAACTATAGCAATTTTGCAAAAATATACCCACACGTCTCTCCACGTTCGCAAATAAGGCCTTCCCTCGTTCAGCCTTTTCTCTTGCAAGATAAACTACTCATACAAATGCATCTTGATGTTCCATGCAACGCATGGGCAGCTAGCTAATTTCTTTTAAAATAGTTGCTGCGATAATTGGGTTGAAGTGATATATTTTATGTCTACCCCGAATGATTTCAGATTCACTAGTAGTAACAAAGAAAAGGTTGCCTTGTTAATTAACAGAAAACAGGGTGAAAACTATCACATGAGGCCGGTAAAAACAAGGCACACTGGGTTCAGCATCATCGCCACTACAGCTGTGCGCGCGCGAGAAGTCTACATATCGAGGGGCTACCGAGCGAGGCACCAAGACACAATGTTTGAGAGAGAAACCAATTGAAAGATTATGATCCGATCGAGTTGTCACCCTTCTGCTGTCATTGTTGGGGGGGAGGGAGATAAAGACGTATCGAGAGTGTGCGCGGTAGGAACAGAGGCACAACTAGCGCGCGCGCGCGCGCGTGTGTGTGTGTGTGTGTGTGTGTGTGTGTGTGTGTGTGTGTGTGTGTGTGTGTTTGAAAGAGGAGTAGATAGATTATTATCAAGATCGATGTGCCACCCTACTCCTTCGGTGTCGGGTAGTGTGTGTGTGTATGTTTGAGAGAGAAGTCAGTCGATAGATTAGTATCAAGATCAAGGTGTCACCCTACTCCTTCGGTGTTGGGAAGTGTGGGTGTGTGGGTGTGGGTGTGGGGGGGGGCAGTGACACTCACATATCTCTACTCTTATAAAAAACAGAGTTGGTGATGATGGTGTTCCTGCCATCCTACAATATAGGCGATCCGATTTATATCCAACCGATAGGAAGGAAACTATGGCAATTTTGCAAAAAGATACCCACACCCCTCTCCACATTTTCAAATAAGGCATTCCCTCGTTCATCCTTTTCTCCCACAAGATAAACTTCTCATACAAATGCATCTTGATGTTCCATGCAACGCATGGGCATCTTGCTAGTAGGGAGAAGGATTTTGTGTGACACATATCTAGCTATATTAAGGGATAGGTAGATAGCATATGTGTGAGAGACATTGTTATACTTTGAGACATTAGTGGATGTGGGTGGGCGGAATTAAAGGGGTGGGCATGTTAGACATAGAGAGCATGTGTGTTTCTGTGTGAGAGACTTGTAGGACGGGGTAGAAAGACAAATTTAACCCTGATGGAGGGAGAGAAATACATGAAGTGCGTGTGTGTGATTCCGATGCCCACAGGGAAATGAGATATGTATGCATGTGACAGAGATTGCACAGTTCATTCACGTATCACTATCTAGCGATCATGGACGTGCATCGCTTGAACATAAGTCAATATCTACTTAGTACCGTGGCCAAAGGTACAATATCGATTCAACGCTATAAAGATTGGACACTCACATATCACATTTTTTCTATTTAAATAAACCTTTTCAGTTTTGCATGCCAAAGTTACAGTGATGTTTCTTCAAACAACCAATGTAGCTATCATGTACATGCACCATTTTTACTCTTGCATTCAAATTCATTAGTCTTGGATGATTTAAGTTTCTATTTTGAAGTAATATATGTAATATTCATATATGAATTCAACAGGTACGCAATTTATGAAATGGAGGCTATGTAATCATATGAGGTAACACTTTTAAGTAGCTGACTACAATATCCATTTCTTTTTGTGCGCCTCTACACTAACACGTCAATGCATTATGTTTAAAGTAAATAACCAATGGCACTAGATTATCTATTTACACGAGAAATACATAGGCTGAGCGTTTGATCCTTTTTTTTTGTGAACGTGCCACTACACCCGTACGATTGGTCGCGCCCGTGTGAACATCCAAGTTATCGGCACATCATCCCGAGTTATTGTCTTTTTTCTGGTGTGGACTTCACACCAGTTATTAACTGCTGACGCGTGCCCCATGTACACAGTCTAGCATGACCTTCCCACTAGCACGGTCCAAAATTAGTTGAGACTGGATACGAATGATCACGCGGGCGGCAAAATCTCCCGCGTCCTTCTAATATTTCCGCCACCTTAGTCTTTAGCATGCGAAATCCTCCTTTTGTCCTTGGTGCACGGAGACCAACAGTTACAATACCGCCCTCATCTACATGATAGGTTGGGGCTGCTTTGGTAACTTCCGGTTCCCCCCACTACACGACACCCCCATTTCCTCTCCCCCTTCCACAAAAACGACTAACTCCACAACACCAGAGTATCTTACATCACACCGTCCGTACTTCATTGCCCTTTCTCCCCTCCCCTCTCAAAACCCTTGAAAGTGCAACTATCCCTAGGTGGTTTTGGTAATTCATAACAACATATAGCTCATTGAGCTAATGCTATTCCAAGACTATTATTTCAGGAAAGCTCAATGAATGGCATGGCATGGATGATGAAAGTGTATCCCTCAAAATATCAAGGACAAAGGATTGGCTCAAGCTCAAAAGCTCAAGACTCTTCATTTTACATTTTAGTGATCCAAGATCACATTGAGTCTATAGGAAAAGCCAATACTATCAAGGAGGGATGAGGTGTTGCTTAATGAGCCTCTTGCTTCAAGTGCTTAGTGATATGCTCCAAATACCCTCAACTACTTTCTCACATCCTCATATGACCTAAACCCAAAGTCAAAATCGGTCACACCGATTCTTTCTATCCGGCGCCACCGAGTTCAAATGTCATAGCCACTGCCACAAACCCTAGGCAAATTGGTCTCACCGATAGGGATCTCGGTCTCACCGAGATGGGATTGTAATCTCTCTGTTTCCCTTCGTAACATTTCGGTCTAACTGAAGTGAGCGATCGGTCCCACCGAGATTGCAATGTAAACTCCCTGTTTCCCTTTCGTAACATTTTGGTCTCACCGAAGTGAGCGAATCGGTCCCACCGAGTTTACCCGACCAACTCTCTGGAAAGCTTATTACCAAAATCAGTCTCACCGAGTTTGTGTAATCGGTCTTAGCGAGATTACGTTATTCCCTAACCCTAACCATATCGGTCCTACTGAGTTGCATGTCGGTCCCACCGAAAACCCTAACGGTCACTAGGTTTACTAAATCGGTTCGACCGAGTCTGTTGAGTCGGTCCCACCGAGTTTGGTAAATTGTGTGTAACGGTTAGATTTTGTGTGGAGGCTATATATACCCCTCCACCTCCTCTTCATTCATGGAGAGAGCCATCAGAACAAATCTACACTTCCAACTTATCATTTCTGAGAGAGAACCACCTACTCATGTGTTGAGGCCAAGATATTCCATTCCTACCATATGAATCTTGATCTCTAGCCTTCCCCAAGTTGCTTTCCACTCAAATCTTCTTTCCACCAGATCCAAATCCCATGAGAGAGAGTTGAGTGTTGGGGAGACTATCATTTGAAGCACAAGAGCAAGGAGTTCATCATCAACGCACCATTTGTTACTTCTTGGAGAGTGGTGTCTCCTAGATTGGCTAGGTGTCACTTGGGAGCCTCCGACAAGATTGTGGAGTTGAACCAAGGAGTTTGTAAGGGCAAGGAGATCACCTACTTCGTGAAGATCTACCGCTAGTGAGGCAAGTCCTTCGTGGGTGACGGCCATGGTGGGATTGACAAGGCTGCTTCTTCATGGACCCTTCGTGGGTGGAGCCCTCCATGGACTCGCGCAACCGTTACCCTTCGTGGGTTGAACTCTCCATCAACGTGGATGTACGATAGCACCACCTATCGGAACCACGCCAAAAACACCTGTGTCTCCAATTGCGTTTAAATCCTCCAAACCCTTCCTTTTACTTTCTTGCAAGTTGCATGCTTTAATTTCCGCTGCTCATATACTCTTTGCATGCTTGCTTGAATTGTGTGATGATTGCTTGACTTGTCCAAAGATTGCTAAAATCTGCCAAACTCTAAAATTGGAAAAAGGTTAAGTTTTTAATTGGTCAAGTAGTCTAATCATCCCCCATCTAGACATACTTCAAGGTCCTACAAGTGGTATCAGAGCTTTGGTCTCCATTTGCTTTGATTTCCATAGGTTTTGGTGGTCATAGCCTTGGTTTCACAACCTAGGAGAGTATGGCGTCTAGCGAGGGAAATTATCACCGTAGAGGTCCTTACTTTGATGGTACTAATTTTGCTAGTTGGAAGCATAAGATGAAATTGCATATTCTCGGAGATAACCCCGCCGTTTGGGTTATTGTTTGTATTGGATTGCAAGGTGAATTCTTTGATGGGAGAGAGCCGAACCGTGAAGCTAATGCGGATGAATTGAAGATGTTGCAATACAACGCTCAAGCTTGTGATATCCTCTTCAACAGAATGTGCCCCAAGGAATTCAACAAAATTAGCCGTCTTGAGAATGCAAAGGAAATTTGGGATACTTTGATTGATATGCATGAAGGTACCGACTCCGTCAAGGAATCCAAGTTGGATGTGCTCCGAAGTCAGCTTGACAAGTTCAAAATGAAGGATGGTGAAGGTGTCGCTGAAATGTACTCTAGGCTTGCTCTTATCACAAATGAGATTGCCGGCTTAGGGAGTGAAGAGATGACCGACAGATTCATCATCAAGAAGATCCTAAGAGCATTGGATGGAAAGTATGATATCGTGTGCACATTGATCCAAATGATGCCAAACTACAAAGATCTCAAGCCAATGGAAGTCATTGGAAGAATTGTTGCTCATGAGATATCACTCAAGGATAAGGAGGAACTTCACAACAAGTCAAGTGGTGCTTACAAAGCCTCATGTGAAGCCCCCACTGTTGGGGAACGTTGCAGAAAATTAAAATTTTTCCTACGGTTTCACCAAGATCCATCTATGAGTTCATCTAAGCAATGAGTCAAGGGAGAGAGTTTGCATCTACATACCACTTGTAGATCGCGTGCGGAAGCTTGCAAGGTGATGATGTAGTCGTACTCGACGTGATTCGAATCACCGATGACCAAGTGCTGAACGGACAGCACCTCCGCGTTCAACACACGTACGGGACGGGAGACGTCTCCTCCTTCTTGATCCAGCAAGGGGGAAGGAGAGGTTGAGGAAGACAGCTCCACCGGCAGCACGACGGCGTGGTGATGGTGGAGAGGCAGTACTCCAACAGGGCTTCGCCAAGCACACAACGGAGGAGGAGAGGTGTTGGGGAGGGGAGGGCTGCGCATTGGAGGGTGGTGCGGCTGCCCTCCCCTCACCCCTCTATTTATAGGGGGAAGGGAGAAGGGGGCCGGCCCCTAGAACCCATCTAGGGGGGGGGGTGCGGCGGCCTAGGGGAGAGGGGAGAGGGTGGCTTGCCCCCCAAGCCAAGGGGGGCGCCCCCTCTAGGGTTCCCCCCTCAACCCTAGGCGCATGGGCCCAAGGGAGGGGGTGCGGCCAGCCCACCAGGGGCTGGCTCCCTGCCCCACGCAGCCCATGTGGCCCCTCGGGAGGGGTGGCCCCTCCCGGTGGACCCCCGGAACCCTTCCGGTGGCCCCGGTACAATACCGGTATGACCCCGAAACTTCCCGGTGTCCGTTTGACAACTTCCCATATATAAATCTTTACCTCCGGACCCTTCCGGATCTCCTCGTGACGTCCAGGATCCCATCCGGGACTCCGAACAACATTCAGTAGTCACATACTAGTCTTCCTAATAACCCTAGCGTCACCGAACCTTAAGTGTATAGACCCTACGGGTTCGGGAGACATGCAGACATGACCGAGACGCTCTCAGTCAATAACCAACAGCGGGATCTGGATACCCATTATGGCTCCCACATGCTCCTCGATGTTGTCATCGGATGAACCACGATGTCGAGGATTCGATCAAACCCTGTATGCAATTCCCTTTGTCAATCGGTACGTTACTTGCCCGAGACTCGATCGTCGGTATCCCAATACCTTGTTCAGTCTCGTTACCGGCAAGTCACTTTACTCGTACCGTAATGCATGATCCCGTGTCCAACACCTTGGTCACGTTGAGCTCATTATGATGATGCATTACCGAGTGGGCCCAGAGATACCTCTTCGTCATACGGAGTGACAAATCCCAGTCTCGATCCTTGTCAACCCAACAGATACTTTCGGAGATACCTGTAATGCACCTTTATAGTCACCCAGTTACGTTGTGACGTTTGATACACCCAAGGCACTCCTACGGTATCCGGGAGTTACACGATCTCATGGTCTAAGGAAGAGATACTTGACATTGGCAAAGCTCTAGCAAAACGAACTACACGATCTTTTATGCTATGCTTAGGATTGGGTCTTGTCCATCACATCATTCTCCTAATGATGTGATCCCGTTATCAACGACATCCAATGTCCATAGTCAGGAAACCATGACTATCTGTTGATCACAACGAGCTAGTCAACTAGAGGCTCACCAGGGACATATTGTGGTCTAAGTATTCACACGTGTATTACGATTTCCGGATAATACAGTTATAGCATGAATAAAATACATTTATCATGAACATTGAAATATAATAATACTTTTATTATTGCCTCTAGGGCATATTTCCAACAGTCTCCCACTTGCACTAGAGTCACCAATCTAGTTACATTGTGATGAATCGAACACCCATAGAGTTCTGGTGTTGATCATGTTTTGCACGCGAGAGAGGTTTAGTCAGCGGATCTGCGACATTCAGATCCGTGTGCACTTTGCAAATCTCTATGTCTCCATCTTGAACATTTTCACGGATGGAGTTGAAACGACGCTTGATGTGCCTGGTCTTCTTGTGAAACCTGGGCTCCTTGGCGAGGGCAATAGCTCCAGTGTTGTCACAGAAGAGTTTGATCGGCCCCGACGCATTGGGTATGACTCCTAGGTCGGTGATGAACTCCTTCACCCAAATCGCTTCATGCGCTGCCTCCGAGGCTGCCATGTACTCCGCTTCACACGTAGATCCCGCCATGACGCTCTGCTTGCAGCTGCACCAGCTTACTGCTCCACCATTCAACATATACATGTATCCGGTTTGTGACTTAGAGTCATCCAGATCTGAGTCTAAGCTAGCGTCGACGTAACCCTTTACGACGAGCTCTTCGTCTCTTCCATAAACGAGAAACATGTCCTTCGTCCTTTTCAGGTACTTCAGGATATTCTTGACCGTTGTCCAGTGTTCCTTGCCGGGATTACTTTGGTATCTTGCTACCAAACTTACGGCAAGGTTTACATCAGGTCTGGTACACAGCATGGCATACATAATAGATCCTATGGCTGAAGCATAGGGGATGACACTCATCTCTTCTTTATCTTTTGCCGTGGTCGGTGACTGAGCCGAGCTCAATCTCACACCTTGTAACATAGGCAAGAACCCCTTCTTGGACTGATCCATTTTGAACCTCTTCAAAATCTTATCAAGGTATGTGCTTTGTGAAAGACCTATGAGGCGTCTCGATCTATCTCTATAGATCTTGATGCCTAATATATAAGCAGCTTCTCCAAGGTCCTTCATTGAAAAACACTTATTCAAGTAGGCCTTAATGCTGTCCAGAAATTCTATATTATTTCCCATCAAGAGTATGTCATCTACATATAATATGAGAAATGCTACAGAGCTCCCACTCACTTTCTTGTACACGCAGGCTTCTCCATAAGTCTGCATAAACCCAAACGCTTTGATCATCTCATCAAAGCGAATGTTCCAACTCCGAGATGCTTGCACCAGTCCATAAATGGATCGCTGGAGCTTGCATACTTTGTTAGCGTTCCGAGGATCGACAAAACCTTCTGGCTGTATCATATACAGTTCTTCCTTAAGATGCCCGTTAAGGAATGCTGTTTTGACGTCCATCTGCCATATCTCATAATCATAGTATGCGGCAATTGCTAACATGATTCGGACGGACTTCAGCTTCGCTACGGGAGAGAAAGTCTCGTCGTAGTCAATCCCTTGAACTTGTCGATAACCCTTAGCGACAAGTCGAGCCTTATAGATTGTAACATTACCATCCGCGTCCGTCTTCTTCTTAAAGATCCATTTGTTTTCTATCGCTCGCCGATCATCGGGCAAGTCTGTCAAAGTCCATACTTTGTTTTCATACATGGATTCTATCTCGGATTTCATGGCTTCAAGCCATTTGTTGGAATCCGGGCCCTCCATCGTTTCTTCATAGTTCGAAGGTTCATTGTTGTCTAACAACATGATTTCCAGGACAGGGTTGTCGTACCACTCTGGTGCGGAACGTGTCCTTGTGGACCTATGAAGTTCAGCAGTAACTTGATCCGAAGTACCTTGATCATCATCATTGTTTTCCTCTTCAGTTGGTGTGGGCATCACAGGAACGGTTTCCTGCGCTGCGCCACTTTCCCGCTCAAGAGGTAGTACTTCATCGAGTTCTACTTTCCTCCCACTTACTTCTTTCGAGAGAAACTCTTTTTCCAGAAAGCATCCGTTCTTGGCAACAAAGATCTTGCCTTCGGATCTTAAGTAGAAGGTATACCCTATAGTTTCCTTAGGGTATCCTATGAATACGCATTTTTCCGACTTGGGTTCGAGCTTTTCAGGTTGAAGTTTCTTGACATAAGCTTCGCATCCCCAAACTTTTAGAAACGACAGCTTAGGTTTCTTTCCAAACCATAATTCATACGGTGTCGTCTCAACGGATTTAGACGGTGCCCTATTTAAAGTGAATGTAGCTATCTCTAGAGCGTATCCCCAAAATGATAGCGGTAAATCGGTAAGAGACATCATAGACCGCACCATATCCAATAGAGTGCGATTACGACGTTCGGACACACCGTTCCGCTGAGGTGTTCCAGGCGGCGTGAGCTGTGAAACGATTCCACATTTCTTTAAGTGTGTACCAAATTCGTGACTTAAGTATTCTCCTCCACGATCTGATCGTAAGAATTTTATCTTTCGGTCACGTTGATTCTCCACCTCATTCTGAAATTCCTTGAACTTTTCAAAGGTCTCAGACTTGTGTTTCATTAAGTAGACATACCCATATCTACTCAAGTCATCTGTGAGAGTGAGAACATAACGATATCCTCCGCGAGCCTCAACGCTCATTGGACCGCACACATCGGTATGTATGATTTCCAACAAGTTGGTTGCTCGCTCCATTGTTCCGGAGAACGGAGTCTTGGTCATTTTGCCCAAGAGGCATGGTCGCATGTGTCAAACGATTCATAATCAAGAGACTCTAAAAGTCCATCGGCATGGAGCTTCTTCATGCGCTTGACACCAATGTGACCAAGGCGGCAGTGCCACAAGTATGTGGGACTATCGTTATCAACTTTAAATCTTTTGGCATCTACACTATGAACATGTGTAATATTACGCTCGAGATTCATTAAGAATAAACCATTGACCATCGGAGCATGACCATAAAACATATCTCTCATATAAATCGAACAACCATTATTCTCAGACTTAAATGAGTAGCCATCTCGTATTAAACGAGATCCAGATACAATGTTCATGCTCAAACTTGGCACTAAATAACAATTATTAAGGTTCAAAACTAATCCCGTAGGTAAATGTAGAGGCAGCGTGCCGACGGCGATCACATCGACTCTGGAACCATTCCCGACGCGCATCGTCACCTCATCCTTCGCCAGTCTCCGTTTATTCCGCAGCTCCTGCTGTGAGTTACAAATATGAGCAACGGCACCGGTATCAAATACCCAGGAGTTACTACGAGTACTGGTAAGGTACACATCAATCACATGTATATCAAATATACCTTTGGTGTTGCCGGCCTTCTTATCCGCTAAGTATTTGGGGCAGTTCCGCTTCCAGTGACCCTTCCCCTTGCAATAAAAGCACTCAGTCTCAGGCTTAGGTCCATTCTTTGACTTCTTCCCGGTAACTGGCTTACCAGGCGCGGCAACCTCCTTGCCGTCCTTCTTGAAGTTCTTCTTACCCTTGCCCTTCTTGAACTTAGTGGTCTTATTGACCATCAACACTTGATGTTCTTTCTTGATTTCAGCCTCTACTGACTTCAGCATCGATAACACTTCAGGAATGGTCTTTTCCATCCCCTGCATGTTGTAGTTCATCACAAAGCTCTTGTAGCTTGGTGGGAGCGACTGGAGGATTCTGTCAATGACCGCCTCATCTGGGAGGTTAATGTTCAGCTGGGTCATACGGTTGTGCAACCCAGACATCTTTAGGATGTGCTCACTGACAGAACTGTTTTCCTCCATCTTACAATTGTAGAACTTGTCGGAGACATCATATCTCTCGACCCGGGCATGAGCTTGAAAAACTAGTTTCAGCTCTTCGAACATCTCATATGCTCCGTGGTGCTCAAAACGCTTTTGGAGCCCCGGTTCTAAGCTGTAAAGCATGCCGCACTGAACGAGGGAGTAATCATCAGCACGAGACTGCCAAGCATTCATAATGTCTTGGTTCTCTGGGACGGGAGCGTCACCTAGCGGTCCTTCTAGGACATATTGTTTCCTGGCAGCTATGAGGATGATCCTCAGGTTCCGGACCCAGTCCGTATAGTTGCTGCCATCATCTTTCAGCTTGGTTTTCTCTAGGAACGCGTTGAAGTTCATGTTGACATTAGCGTTGGCCATTGATCTACAAGACATATTTGCAAAGGTTTTAGACTAAGTTCATGATAATAAAGTTCTAATCAAATTATGAACTCCCACTTAGATAAGACATCCCTCTAGTCATCTAAGTGTTACACGATCCGAGTCGACTAGTCCGTGTCCGATCATCACGTGAGACGGACTAGTCATCGTCGGTGAACATTCTCATGTTGATCGTATCTTCCATACGATTTGTGTTCGACCTTTCGGTCTCCGTGTTCCGAGGCCATGTCTGCACATGCTAGGCTCGTCAAGTTAACCCTAAGTGTTTTCGCTGTGTAAAACTGTCTTACACCCGTTGTATGTGAACGTAAGAATCCATCACACCCGATCATCACGTGGTGCTTAGAAGCGACGAACTGTAGCAACGGTGCACAGTTAGGGGAGAACACTTCTTGAAATTTTTGTAAGGGATCATCTTATTTACTACCGTCGTCCTAAGTAAACAAGATGCATAAACATAATAAACATCACATGCAATTATATAGTTGTGACATGATATGGCCAATATCATATAGCTCCATTGATCTTCATCTTCGGGGCTCCATGATCATCTTGTCACCGGCTTGACACCATGATCTCCATCATCATGATCTCCATCATCGTGTCTTCATGAAGTTGTCACGCCAACGACTACTTCTACTTCTATGGCTAACGCGTTTAGCAATAAAGTAAAGTGAGTTACATGGCGTTCTTCAATGACACGCAGGTCATACAAAAAATAAAGACAACTCCTATGGCTCCTGCCGGTTGTCATACTCATTGACATGCAAGTCGTGAATCCTATTACAAAGAACATGATCTCATACATCACAATTCGTCATTCATCACAACTTCTGGCCATATCACATCACATGATCAATCGCTGCAAAAACAAGTTAGACGTCCTCTAATTGTTGTTGCATCTTTTACGTGGCTGCAATTGGGTTCTAGCAAGAACGTTTTCTTACCTACGAATCACCACAACGTGATTTTGTCAACTTCTATTTACCCTTCATAAGGGCCCTGTTCATCGATTCCGCTCCAACTAAAGTGGGAGAGATAGACACCCGCCAGCCACCTTATGCAACTAGTGCATGTCAGTCGGTGGAACCGGTCTCACGTAAGCGTACGTGTAAGGTTGGTCCGGGCCGCTTCATCCCACAATACCGTTGAGCAAGAAAAGACTAGTAGAGGCAAGTAAGATGACAAAATCCACGCCCACAACAAAATTGTGTTCTACTCGTGCAAAGAGAACTACGCATAGACCTAGCTCATGATGCCACTGTTGGGGAACGTTGCAGAAAATTAAAATTTTTCCTACGGTTTCACCAAGATCCATCTATGAGTTCATCTAAGCAACGAGTCAAGGGAGAGAGTTTGCATCTACATACCACTTGTAGATCGCGTGCGGAAGCTTGCAAGGTGATGATGTAGTCGTACTCGACGTGATTCGAATCACCGATGACCAAGTGCTGAACGGACAGCACCTCCGCGTTCAACACACGTACGGGACGGGAGACGTCTCCTCCTTCTTGATCCAGCAAGGGGGAAGGAGAGGTTGATGAAGACAGCTCCACCGGCAGCACGACGGCGTGGTGATGGTGGAGAGGCAGTACTCCGACAGGGCTTCGCCAAGCACACAACGGAGGAGGAGAGGTGTTGGGGAGGGGAGGGCTGCGCCTTGGAGGGTGGTGCGGCTGCCCTCCCCTCACCCCTCTATTTATAGGGGGAAGGGAGAAGGGGGCCGGCCCCTAGAACCCATCTAGGGGGGTGCGGCGGCCTAGGGGAGAGGGGAGAGGGTGGCTTGCCCCCCAAGCCAAGGGGGGCGCCCCCTCTAGGGTTCCCCCCTCAACCCTAGGCGCATGGGCCCAAGGGAGGGGGTGCGGCCAGCCCACCAGGGGCTGGCTCCCTGCCCCACGCAGCCCATCTGGCCCCCCGGGAGGGGTGGTCCCTCCCGGTGGACCCCCGGAACCCTTCCGGTGGCCCGGTACAATACCGGTATGACCCCGAAACTTCCCGGTGTCCGTTTGACAACTTCCCATATATAAATCTTTACCTCCGGACCCTTCCGGATCTCCTCGTGACGTCCAGGATCCCATCCGGGACTCCGAACAACATTCGGTAGTCACATACTAGTCTTCCTAATAACCCTAGCGTCACCGAACCTTAAGTGTGTAGACCCTGCGGGTTCGGGAGACATGCAGACATGACCGAGACGCTCTCAGTCAATAACCAACAGCGGGATCTGGATACCCATGATGGCTCCCACATGCTCCTCGATGTTGTCATCGGATGAACCACGATGTCGAGGATTCGATCAAACCCTATATGCAATTCCCTTTGTCAATCGGTACGTTACTTGCCCGAGACTCGATCGTCGGTATCCCAATACCTTGTTCAGTCTTGTTACCGGCAAGTCACTTTACTCGTACCGTAATGCATGATCCCGTGTCCAACACCTTGGTCACGTTGAGCTCATTATGATGATGCATTACCGAGTGGGCCCAAAGATACCTCTCCGTCATACGGAGTGACAAATCCCAGTCTCGATCCGTGTCAACCCAACAGATACTTTCGGAGATACCTGTAATGCACCTTTATAGTCACCCAGTTACGTTGTGACGTTTGATACACCCAAGGCACTCCTACGGTATCCGGGAGTTACACGATCTCATGGTCTAAGGAAGAGATACTTGACATTGGCAAAGCTCTAGCAAAACGAACTACACGATCTTTTATGCTATGCTTAGGATTGGGTCTTGTCCATCACATCATTCTCCTAATGATGTGATCCCGTTATCAATGACATCCAATGTCCATAGTCAGGAAACCATGACTATCTGTTGATCACAACGAGCTAGTCAACTAGAGGCTCACCAGGGACATATTGTGGTCTAAGTATTCACCCGTGTATTACGATTTCCGGATAATACAGTTATAGCATGAATAAAAGACATTTATCATGAACATTGAAATATAATAATACTTTTATTATTGCCTCTAGGGCATATTTCCAACACCCACATCATCAAGTGAGAAACAAACCTTCAATGAAGAATTGAGCTTAATGGTGAAGAACTTCAGCAAATTCTACAAGAGTAGAAGCAAAGAAAGAAGCTCTAAGTCAAGGTCCTACAATGACAAAAGATCTTCTAGTCAAGAGCGAAATTGCTACAATTGTGGGAGACCCGGACACTATTCCAATGAGTGTACGGCACCCTACAAAAGAAGAGAAGATTCTCCAAAAAGAAGAAGCAAAAGAGAAGAATCACCACCAAGAGAGAGGAGGAGGAGAGATGATCGTTATGAACGAAGACCCTCACGGAGAAGCAAGGATTCGGAACGGAAGGACAAGTCATCAAGGAGCTACACAAAACGAAGACATCAAGCTCATGTTGGTGAATGGGTATCCGGCTCCGACTCCGACAATCACTCCGAGAGAAGCTATCACTCTGACTCCGAATATACTCAAGATGAAGGTGTTGCCGGTCTAGCACTTGTGTCAACCAACTCCTACGACATATTTGACTCACCAAATGAAGGAATTGGAAGATGCTTCATGGCCAAAGGTCCAAAGGTAACACATCCCGAGTATGTTGATTTCAATAGTGATGAAGATGACTTGCTAGGTGATGATGATTTACTTATTGACAACTCTAGTGATGAATACTATGATGAAACGTCAATTAATCATTCTAATCAAGATAAAACGAATGAAAATGATAATAAGAAGATTGAGCTTCTAACTAAAGAACTAAACACTCTTAAGTTAGCTCATGAAACTATCTTCGAAGATCATCGAGAACTTTTAAGGGCTCATGAGAAGTTACGCTTTGAAAAGCTCAATCTTGAGCAAGAGCATGAGTTCTTAAAAGCAATCAATGATGATCTCCGTAAGAAAAGTTCTTCTTACATTGCCAAGCGTTTACTCTTATCTACTTACATGCCTCAAGTCAAGTCTAGTAACAAGTACAAGAAAGATCCTTCCTCTAGTAGTAACAATAATAATGCCAAATCCAATATTGTTGCTTCTATTAGTTCTCTTGATTCCACTAATGATTCTCTTAGCCAAGTTAAACTTGAGCAAGAAAATAGCTTATTGAAGGGAATTATAGAGAAAGATGTATACAAGAGCCTTGCCGGGAGTAAGCAATTCGAGGAAATTGTACGCAAGCAAGGAAGGCACCGGAAGAATCAAGGTGTTGGTTTTGAACGAAAGTTCAATGCCAATGGAGTTAGTGGGAAGAAGATCAATACCCCAAGACGCCTCAACAATAGAAGTATGATCCTACTTCCTTCAAGGGAACACAAACACAAGATGATCTTCTACCACAAGACCACAAGAACAAAGGCAAGGACAAGCTTCAAGAGGAGATTGATGTATTTGAAGAAGCACCTAAGGCCTTGGTCAAGTGGGTTCCCAAGACTACGTCAAGTTCTACTTCATCAAGTACGACTACAACTCCAAGGATTCCCATCAAGATGATGTGGATCCCGAAGAAGAAGAACTAGAGAGTTCTTGAGGGTGACTCCGCCAACATTCTTCACTCATATCATTATGGCAAGGACAAGTGCAATCAACTTCCACATCTTGCACTAGTTCAAGGAGTCACAAACCCTCATGTTGGTAAGGCAAGGGACAAGGTAACCTAATGATTTCATGGACATCATCTTGTGTATGCATCACTCTATGTCTATGGATATTCTTGTTTGTTCCTTGTGGGACTAACCCGTGTAGGTGTGTTGAAAGTGCAACTCACTCCAAAGGATTGCTCCAAATGATCTACATCAACATTGAGCATCCACATCTTCAACACCTACATGAAGTCATCATCGACAAAACCCAAGGTTAGTTCATCCCTCTAAAAGGGGATCTCACATCTAGGGGAGCTTAACTCTAAGAATTGAGTCAAAGCAACTCTAATGGTGTGAACACATCAATGCATTATGTAAAAGTGGTAACCCCACTTGAGCTTAAACGATGAGTATGACCTATGATCAAATGTTCTCATTTGACTCCTAAGTCAATATACTCATATATAGATGACCTAGTCATCGCCAATTGTTTGATAGATGCTAGAATTGGTTGTGCATGCTTTGCCACATATTTCATTTGCCATTCTATTGTGTGAGCATGTTGGTTGCATATTTTTCTCATTCGAGGACATCCACTTGTTGCTTTGATTGTTTGGGTTCTTTTTCTTTTTGCCAAGTGGATGGACAAGAATGCCTAAGAACCTTCTCTAGCTATCTATGCTTTTCTCGTCTCAAAATCTATTCATGCTACATCACAAAATTTGATCAAGTCAGATTCAAACCACTCTGTGTGAGGAGCACTCGGAGTCCCCGATTTGTCATAGACTTAAACTTCCAAAACTTCTTTGTGATTCTCAGTCTGACCGATTCCTCCATTTCGGTCCTACCGAGATCACTAAGTCGATCTAAGTCGTCAATCTCGGTGCAACCGATTTGAACTTTTCGGTCACACCGAGTTGCTGTAACTGTATACAGTTATGCATCTCGGTGCCACCGAGCTATTCCACTCGGTCACACAGACAGGGTCGGGCTATATATACTCATGGGCAAAAATTTGGAAATTTCTCCAAACCCCTTCGCCCGCGCATAGCTCGCTCTGCCTCCAGGGTCTCTGGATCGTCTCCTCGTCGCCAGCCGCCTCCTGTCGCTGGTCTCCGCCGCCGTCAACGGAATTCACCCCCGCTGTTGCCGCCATAGCGAGTTCATCGCCAAGCTAGGGTATGGACTCAATCACAGTGCTATCCTCGTCTGATTCCTAGCACATTGTGTTCATTATGATTCTTGCCACGATTGAGACATTCCTATCCAGTCAATACAATCCTTAGAATAGATGCGATTTGAAAATTTAGGGTTAGGTTTCCGCCGAAACCATCTCGGGCCCACCGAGTTGAAAAACTCGGTCCCACCGATTTGGCTAACACCATTGCACTAGTAACTCTCGGTCTGACCGAGAATTGCTAATCGGTGTGACCAATTTTAGAACTTTGTGAAACCCTAGCAGTCTTGGTGCCACCGAACTGTGACTCGGTCCTACTGAGTTCACCAGTTTAGGTTCCAAAACTGCTTCGGTATCACCGAGTTTGAAAATCGGTTGATCCGAAATGCTTTCTGTGGAAAACTAAAACTGAGTTTTTGAATCATTCTTTTGCAAAAATCTCTGCATTTTGTGATGCTCATCCATTCTATCTCATCTATAACTATTCACAGGGTCAGCAGTCAGTGATTTCAGCATGTCAGACCAAAGTGATAGTCAGAACAAGTCAGAAGAGCAGATTCACATGAGTGAGGGCACTAGTCCCTCAAGCACTTCAGATGATGGCAGCAGGAGCACCCCAAGCAATCTGCCTAAAGCTGCCACCAGGACAAGGAAGAAGAGAACCTCAGAATATGAGGATGAGGATTATATGGCAGAAGAAGATGAGGCTACTTCCAAGAAGGTAGTGCTCAAAAAGGAGTATGGCTCAGCAAAGACCACAAAGCCTGGACTTAATAGGAAGGTTCGTGCCAAGAGGACACCTATGCTGAAGGTCAGAGGATCAACACAAGTACTTGAAAAGCCTGATCCCAAAGAGCCAGCTGCAGAAGGAAAGAAAAGGAAAGAAAGGGTCAAAAAGACCATGGCCAGAGTTGTTGGTCAACCTTCCATGATGGAAGAGGAATAAGAGGTTGTTACACCAGCACCCAAGGCACAAAAGCTAATGGGTGATGCTATAAAGTCAAGGGCTGCAACATCAAAGCCCAAAGAAGCACCCAAAGCTGCCCCCAAGCCCAAGATTGCACCAAAGAGGAATACCGGGAGTATTCCAGCTGCTGAGAAGAACAAGGCCCAGTGCCTGAAGTTGCTGCTGAGGAAGATGATGAAGGACAAGTCCTGAGGAAGCTCAAACCCAAGATTCCAGACCACAGTGACACTCATCCTGTGGCTGAGGACATGAATATCAGGAGAGACTCAGGGTTGAGGCTATGGAGAATGACAGATCCATATGCCACCAGGAGAAGGACTGCTGTTGATTACAGGTTCCATACAAAGGAACAGCAGGACTTCTATGAGACAATCTTGTTGGACAAGAAGCCCATAGTGTGTGATATGAGGTGGGTCGACTGGACCTACATGAAGGAAAATGAGGAACACTATCCTGGAGTACAAGACAGTTTTGTTGCTTGTGGAGTTGCAGATTTTGTTGGGCAGAAGCTCACCAACTGGAATGATGAACTCATTATGCAATTCTACTCCACAGCACATTTCTATCCAGATGGGAGGATAGTTTGGATGTCTGAAGGTACAAGGTACCAGTCAACCATTGAGGAATGGGCAAATCTGATCAATGCCCCAAAGGAGAGTGAAGATGACTTGGATGTCTATGCCAAGAAGAAGATGGATCACAATTCTATGTCACATATGTACAAGGAGATCCCAAACAAAGCTCTTGAGACTTTCAAGTTTGGGTCAGTCCATTTTCTTCTGTCAGGGCTGCCAACGATCAACTGGATCCTAAGGCACACTCTTTTGCCCAAGTCAGGTGACCACAACATGATCAGAGGGCATGCAATAAACTTGCTACATATATTTGATGTGCCACAGAAATTCAAGGTCATGAGCCTTATGGTTGAGACTATTAAGAGGACTGCAGCAGACCAAAAGAGAAGTTGTGGATATGCCCCACAGATTCAGGAGTTGATTAACTCAAAGATGGGCATAGGAAAATATTTGTTGGATAAGGAACATTTTGCTATCTATCCAGACTTTGAGGATAATCAAGTTGTAATGAATGAGAATGAACCGTCATCAGTACAAGCTCAAGAGAAGAAGGAGAAAGCAAAGAGGGAGAAGGCTGCCAAGATGCCAACTCAAGAGGAGGCATCTGAGTACTATTTGAAGAACAAGCAGGAGCAGCTTGGTTAGTTGATAGCATCAACACTGAGGATTGAGAAGGGGTTGGCCACCCTAACTCAAAATCAGGAGAGCCTAGAAAGAATCATGGAACAAAAATTCTATGATCTAGATGTCAAAGTAACTGAGATTCAGTCAGTTGTGGAGCAGCTTCAGGATGACATGCAGGAGAGGAAGGGCAAGACAACCACTGATGCATTTTCCGGAGTGCCTAGAGCTCAGAGGTCAGCTACAGTGCCTGTGACAGACACTAGAGCCACATCATCTGCACCAGCTACAGCTCCTACAGCTCCAGGGCAACCAGCTCCAGCACCAACTCCTCCAACTCCATCCACATCAACTGAAGCCTTCGTCCAAGGAGCCATCTCTACACGACCACCTAAAGATCAAGCCTAAGAGTCGATCTAGCACTATGCATTTTCTATGAACTTTTTGGTAACTTGTTGCCAAAGGGGGAGAAAAATGTATATATCATAGGCTTAGAGAGAGAGTGTGTGTGTGTGTTGCTTTTGTTCTCTCTTGCTTTGGTGGTTAAACTTTGTTTGCTTTTGATTGATTGAGATACTATGCTATTATCTGTGAGACATTGATGATCATGTGTTTGATCATAAGCTACACTTATGCATGTTTGATGATATTATCTTACCTATCCTTTTATGATCCTTCACTTTGCTTGGTGATGAGTGCATGTATTCAATCTTTGTTATTTTGAGCGCTCCACTAAGATGTATGTGACATGGAAGAGTAACCCATGAGCCTAATTCCTTGTGCATTTGCAGTCCAAAGCAAATCTTAAACTATGCACAAATTTAGGGGGAGCTCTTGCTTATCACATACTTCCCAAAACGATGATGTTTTTCAATCTTATTATCATGTGTCGAAGCTTTGATCTATATGTTGTCATCAATTACCAAAAAGGGTGAGATTGAAAGTGCAACTATCCCTAGGTGGTTTTGGTAATTCATAACAACATATAGCTCATTGAGCTAATGCTATTCCAAGACTATTATTTCAGGAAAGCTCAATGAATGGCATGGCATGGACGATGAAAGTGGATCCCTCAAAATATCAAGGACAAAGGATTGGCTCAAGCTCAAAAGCTCAAGACTCTTCATTTTACATTTTAGTGATCCAAGATCACATTGAGTCTATAGGAAAAGCCAATACTATCAAGGAGGGATGAGGTGTTGCTTAATGAGCCTCTTGCTTCAAGTGCTTAGTGATATGCTCCAAATACCCTCAACTACTTTCTCACATCCTCATATGACCTAAACCCAAAGTCAAAATCGGTCACACCGATTCTTTCTATCCGGCGCCACCGAGTTCAAATGTCATAGCCACTGCCACAAACCCTAGGCAAATCGGTCTCACCGATAGGGATCTCAGTCTCATCGAGATGGGATTGTAATCTCTCTGTTTCCCTTCGTAACGTTTCGGTCTAACCGAAGTGAGCGATCGGTCCCACCGAGATTGCAATGTAAACTCCTTGTTTCCCTTTAGTAACATTTCGGTCTCACTGAAGTGAGCGAATCGGTCCCACCAAGTTTACCCGACCAACTCTCTGGAAAGCTTATTACCAAAATCGGTCTCACCGAGTTTGTGTAATCGGTCTTACCAAGATTACGTTATGCCCTAACCCTAACCATATCGGTCCTACCGAGTTGCATGTCGGTCCCACCGAAAACCCTAACGGTCACTAGGTTTACTAAATCGGTCCGACCGAGTCTGTTGAATCGGTCCCACCGAGTTTGGTAAATTGTGTGTAACGGTTAGATTTTGTGTGGAGGCTATATATACCCCTCCACCTCCTCTTCATTCATGGAGAGAGCCATCAGAACAAACCTACACTTCCAACTTATCATTTCTGAGAGAGAACCACCTACCCATGTGTTGAGGCCAAGATATTCCATTCCTACCATATGAATCTTGATCTCTAGCCTTCCCAAGTTGCTTTCCACTCAAATCTTCTTTCCACCAGATCCAAATTCCATGAGAGAGAGTTGAGTGTTGGGGAGACTATCATTTGAAGCACAAGAGCAAGGAGTTCATCATCAATGCACCATTTGTTACTTCTTGGAGAGTGGTGTCTCCTAGATTGGCTAGGTGTCACTTGGGAGCCTCCGACAAGATTGTGGAGTTGAACCAAGGAGTTTGTAAGGGCAAGGAGATCGCCTACTTCGTGAAGATCTACCACTAGTGAGGCAAGTCCTTTGTGGGCGACGGCCATGGTGTGATAGACAAGGTTGCTTATTCGTGGACCCTTCGTGGGTGGAGCCCTCCGTGGACTCGCGCAACCGTTACCCTTCGTGGGTTGAAGTCTCCAACAACGTGGATGTACGATAGCACCACCTATCGGAACCACGCCAAAAACATCTGTGTCTCCAATTGTGTTTGAATCCTTCAAACCCTTCCCTTTACTTTCTTGCAAGTTGCATGCTTTAATTTCCGTTGCTCATATACTCTTTGCATGCTTGCTTGAATTGTGTGATGATTGCTTGACTTGTCCAAAGATTGCTAAAATATGCCAAACTCTAAAATTGGGAAAAGGTTAGGTTTTTAATTGGCCAGGTAGTATAATCACCCCCCCCCCTCTAGACATACTTCAAGGTCCTACAACCCTAGACTGCTCATCCACCAGCGTACCATAGCCCATTCACTGCCAGCGGCGTCCACCTCGCCAGATCTGCTTCTACGGTCGCATCTACCCCTCCCACCTCCCCTAGAAGCAAGTAGAATTCTCATCCACCACTGTACCACAGCCCATTCAGTGCGGGCCTTGTCCATGGCGCCAGATTTGCTTCGCTGGTACTCTCGTCAACCGCCGTGCATCTGTAGTGGCTCATTCGTACTCCCCACCGGAGACGCTTCGTCCACACCCCCCGGAGCTGCCCCACCGACGCCCCTGTCGACAGCCTCTGGTCCTCTTCGCCGACACCTTCCTCAATCCTACCGGAGCTGCTTCGCCGACACCTTCCTCAACCCTACCGGAGCCGCTTCGCCGACACTATCGTCAACCCTACCGGAGTAGCTTCGCCTATACCATTCTCAACCCTAGGCGGCTTTGCCAACTCACAAGTCCACGGCCTCAGATCCGCTTCCTCGCACCCTCATCCAACCTACCGGAGCAGCTCCTGACGTCCCGTCCACGGCCGCAGATCCGCATCGTCGACACCACCCTTAACCCAACCACCGGAGCAGCTTCTGACGCCCCGTCCACGGCCGGAGATCCGCATCGTCGACACCATCCTTAACCCAACCATCGGAGTAGCTTCTGACGCCCCGTCCACC